>NC_069145.1:33374897-33587397 GCF_943734635.1 Anopheles cruzii
ATTATCGTCGCAACATTCTATGTGTTCGCCGAATTCTCGTCGCAACAGCAGTGATATATCGCAGCCAAGGTGGAGCGTCTACACGCCACGATGTACCGTTGCGATTTGCAATCGCAGATCTCAATGTCATGGAAACAGCCATGGAAGAAACACTGTGCTTGTCTGCCTTTGGATTGTGCGTTTCGGTTACAAAGCAAAAAATAGAACGTACCAAGAGTACTAATCGGTCACGGTGGTCAAGGGAATGGCTTTTAAAGCGAAGCCATTATTCTCACGTTAAACTTTTGCTTTAAAAACATTCAAAACAACATGTCAAACCGCCATCAACACACGCACACATGTCTATCCACCGTCAGCACACGCACACATGCATGGAGATTGGACCGAAATTGATGCTCGGCGCATTCAATTTTTTTGATCTGCCAATCTGGTCGTATACAAGCAATTTGTTCCTTTTTTGCTGTCTACACGTAGCGATATATCGTGGCAATTGGTTTCATACAAGGGATTGCTGCGACATATCGCAACGTGTAAACGGCGCTTAAGAAGGCTAGAGAATAGCATCGAACTATGTGTTTTTTTCGTCCACGACTGTGTAGTCTACGGCTTAAGGGTGACTTGAGTACAGCTCTTCGTCCCACGCTTTTGGTTTCATGTTGTCCGCGTAGTCGCGTATCTTCCACACACAAGGTTTCGACACCGCGTTCGGAACATCCGCCAATAGCGAAGAAAGAAAAAAATGTAGTAAAACAATGTCACCGAAGATGAGCGAACCTTGCGCTCACGCTCCAGGCGATCAGTAGGCGCCGGCCCGTGTCACAGACTTTAATCCTTTAATCCACCGTAGCTTCCCGTGCTTCTCGCCGCTGAACGATGGCGGTTTTCGAAACCTCGGAATGTTCCGTACCGCGGCGTTGGGGCTAGATAATCGTGTCGCAGGACCAAGCGCGAGCATTGCCCATTTTATGCACACACGACCGCAGGGAGGACTATTTTGCACACACGGATGGACCACACACACAATAGAGCGGAATCCGGTTCCGGTTCGATTTTGATAGATTTCATGTCAGCACCAAGGCGCGGGGGGATGCAAGGATGCCAGAGCACCGCTTTGGCCTTCCTTTTTGACAAAGCCCTTTTTGCTCCATCGCGGTTTTTATGCCAACACATTTCATTTCGTTCGTTTGGCCATTATCGCCGGCGTGCTCTCTTTCGTTCGATCACTCGCTCGCTCGCTCTCTCTTCCACTCCACGGCTCTTCTCTATGAGCTCTCCCTGTTGTTTTGGACCGCGGCTTCCATGCCGCGTCCCCTACCCTTACCACTTCCACAAGCGTCTGAGTTAACGAAACCTTCGTTCGATTAGCTCACCTCTCTCTCTCTCGCGCACTCTCTCTCATCCGCGCATAAGCGGGCTCTTCCTCACCCTGTTTCACGGTCGGATCCATTGGAGCGGGCCAATCCATAAAAGCATCGTGTTGGTCACCGGGGCAAGCGGGAGCGCGGGATGGACGAGAGCTCGGAGCAGCGAAAGTGTTACCTCGCTAGATGCGTTCCGCGTATCAGGCACAAATGCAAAAAATAGAACTAAAACAGTTCTACAAGTCGCAAGGGCGAATGGGTGGCACGAAAATAACACGGTGCACCGGGCAACAGGGCAGTAAGTCGTAGGCAATGGAGGGGCCGGAATCGCAGCTGGAAGTCGGGCGCCTTTTCCCTTCTTATCACGCTGTGGTACCCATCCACCGGATCCGCTTAGCGCTACACCCGTTTCATGCCCGGTTTGAAGTCCGCCAACTTATCATCAGCCTTCTAGGCTCTGTTTTCGGGCGAATCCTTTGGATATTATTCTACACATCCCCGCATCCCTTTTCTGGCCCTTCCGTTCTTACCCCAACCAGTTGGCACACCGATTTGGGGACTGATTTACATGCCGTCGTGGTGTACGGCACACGACGGAACCGTGTTTATCTTTTCGCAGCCACCGCATGTGTTGGTGAAATTGTGTCATACCGAGAGGCGGCCACCCGATCCACCCATGAGCCAAAGGAGAAAAAAACTTCATCTGTCATTCAGTTCCTTTGCCCTTATCCCTCTGTTATCCTTCTTTACCTAATAAAAACATAAACTGGGAACTTGATTAGTTAAGGTATGAAGCGTAGCAGTAACTGCATTCTTCAACTTTATTTCGGAAACCATTATATTGGTTTACTTTGAGACCGTTCCGGTTTCTTCTAATAATGACTGCATTTGATTCCACAACTGGTATGTTCACGAAAATTCAAACAAAGAATGTAAAGAATTGTTTAACATTCTTCTGGTAGTATACCGTCGGTAACACGCAATTCTAAAACGGCTCAGTGGTACACTTCCAGACATTCCGTAACATCACGTCACTCGCCAGTGCACGACGCTAAGCACGTTATTAATAGAAGGCCTACGAAATCAGAGGCGCCTTCTCTGGACGTCACTCGTCTCTGTAGCTGTGGTAGAGCTACGCGGCACACACGCATCCGAAGGCAACACCTAGGTAGAAAGAATGAAATGTGTAAAGAAATAAAAAGTGTATAAAAAATGCTTCAACATCGGCCTGAGCTGAGTCGAACCCATGCACGGTGTTCTCGGTAAAACATGGCCGCAGCGGAGACCGTGCCTTGAGGCTGCCCGTGCCAGAGCGAGAAGCACGGTGACAACAGAAACCGCAGCGCTTCGGGAACACGAGTAGCCTACTTCGGTGTCGACCGGGCACGGCAAAACAACAGCACAACCCGTCCGTCGGGTTGGACGGAACGCTGCGGCGCCGAGCGATTTCATTCTGCTAGGAAAAGTCGACGAGCGAGCACGGTTTCGGCGGAATCCGAGTGAAGTTGAATCAGGGGTGTAGCCTACTCGAGAAGCGCTTTAACAGGGAAAATTTTTCCATTAGTAGTGTGTGTGCAGTGAGTGAATTTGATGTGCAGCGAAAATACACCGAAACGGAAAACACATTCTGACTTAAAACTTTTAAATCTAAATTAACGAGTGTGGAAGTTAACTCAAACCGCATCCTCGGGGCACTACAACCCTGCACACCGTGTTTGCAGCAAACGGTACGAGAGAGCAGGACGACAGCGCCAGCGTGCGGTGAAAGAGTGAACTACTAAACGCTTTGAGTTGGTTTTCTAAAGCGAGAGAGGGAGAGAGTGATTGAAACCGACGCCCGAGTGAGCGAGGGAAAACTAAATTTGAACATGGCGACGAATGAAAAACGAAATCCAGTATCGTGGCCAATAGTTTTGATCATTTTAAGTGAATGCTTATAAGAAGCTCATGCGGTAATTGACTATTTTCGGTTGAGAAAAGTTTCAGTAATCGATAAAGTACAAAATGTCTCTAGAAAGTGGTATTGAACAAGTAGAAAGTGTGCATTTTTTGCGGCACCCCGACGATGTCGGCCTTCTCGACCACCCGAACGCGACGAAGGCTGGCCCCGAAGCAGTCCCGATTGCCGACGACGGTGGCACGAGTACCACACCGGCGATAGCCGCGCCGCCAGCAACCGCCACCTCTGATGGTGGCGCTAGTGAAGGTCCGTTGAACGATCTTCAAACGGTGCCCGCTGCTGCTGCGGTGGATCCTAACCGTGCAGTTGCAGCAGTTCAAACGGAGAGCGAACGGTTGGCAGGCCCGAATAACAGCAGCAACGTGCGCAATAAAGGCAACAATGGCAACAACAACAACGCTGGTGCGACCGGCACCATCAAGCGCAAGAGACGCCGCGGAAAATCGAAGCGCGGTAAATCGTGCCCGACCCAGCCGTACAGCAAGACTACGCAATGGAAGTACCACAGCGGTAACTTCAAACGGCGCCAGGAGTACCTGCTGGCGACTGCGCGACGAAACACGCCGTTCCTGCAGTCGGATCAGCCCCCGCTAGTGCCATACAACACTAATCGCTTCCTGATGGAAGATCACATGCCGCAAGTGCTAACGCCCTCAGGTAGAACGCGCGATTCAAGTTTGTCGATAGATTCAGAAGAAAATTATTTTTACTCACTACCAGAGGACGAAGAGGATTTCCTCACCAAGGATTTCGCGGTCGTGTACGAAAAGGAGCGTTGCGAGCAGCTCGAAAGCCTGAGCCATCCGGAGCTCATACAGGAGTACATAAAGTTGCTGCTCGATCATGAGCAGGTAACACGGCGCCTCAACGCACTAAGTGCCAGTAGTTCCGCTTCCGCCAAGAGCACAGCGAACAACAGTGGTGGCAGAGGCGATGAGCCAATGGCTGGCGAGGCGGCTGATGCAGACCGTGAAAATGACAACGGGTGCGGCAGTGGTGGCATTTCCAAAGAAAAACGTCTGGAGGAACGCGTTCGAGAGCTTACGGTAGAGAACTTCGGTAAGCTGATCCGCAGTGTGCACTAAATAAGTGTTTCGTAAAAAAAATGACAATTGTCCTTACTGGATCCACTTTTCAATCTTTTGGAACGGATGATTGGTTTGACATATTGCTTTGGTGTCGATTTCAAAATGACAGTTGGCTGCAAGACGAATCATTTCGATGTTTTTCTTTCGTTTCTTCAGAACTACGTCGGCAACTGGAGCACACCAACCGCATGGTGCTTTCTGCCAAATCTTCACCTCGCTACGGAGCACCTACATCATCAGCATTCCTAGGAACGGTCGGCTTAGACCAGCGGATGGATGGCGGCGGAGGAGAACATCGACGCATTGATGACAGCACCAGCGAGGACAGTGAATCCGACAGTTCCAGTACGAGCACCAACAGTGGCAAAAGCAAAAGTAGTAGCAGTAGCTCCAGTAGTAGTAGCAGTGCCAGTAGCATGAGCGACGCAGAAGCCGACGAACCCATGGCTGCGGCAGAAGATCCATCTTCAGGGGATGCGCCATACGGTCACATGAACGGGAGGGTACATCATTCACCACTGCCTTCGCCCCGGTTGGAGGCAGATTCACCGATGGCGAATGGAGCTGATCTGAGCGAAGATGACGAGGCATATCTGCCGCTTTCCCCGCGACCACCGTTAGCTGTGGAATGATAAGCGACGAGGGCCACAAGTATGCTTTTTAAGACGATGGCAGAATATGTTTGCGTTTGAATGTACTACTACTACTACTATTCATATCAGTTTAGGTTGACGGATTTTGGATGATCGAATTATGATAGGTTTCTATCTGCATCGTCGTGTGAACATGTTACTATCAAAGAACCTATCGGTCAACATTACCAAAAAAAGAAGATGGAAAGAAAAACTCTCAATATTTGAGAGCGATGGACGCGCTGCTACGGTTTTCGAGAATCACACGAACCTACGGGAAAGGTGGTTTGACTTGTAATTGAATTTGAAAGATGTGGTTCCTCATCTCTTGCTTTTATTGTAAATTAATCGTTAACATTTTTATCGTTTCGTGCAACTGAGAATAGGCATGTTAACGAAGCAGAAACATGAAAAGGAGAACGGATTGAGCAGCAGAAAGGATTGATTTTTTTTTGTTAAACAAAATTTGTTTCTGCTTTAGTTCCTTAAGTATTAAGTTCGAGGAATACGTTTGAGAAAATAAACTACACCTAAACCGGATCAAAACTGAGTTACTAAGGTACTGTACTCTGGCAAAATGTTGTGGGAAAGGAAAATTGCAAACTTAAAAATGAAAAATTAAAATCAACATAAAAATAGCAAAACTCCTTTTATGTAAAATCAACAAAAACTATGCAAAGTCTTCTGGGCAAACTGCCAGAGAAGAGATAAAGGGTAAAGCGGATCGAATATTTGCTAACGGCACTAGAACGGGAAGGATATTATACACATAATTGCAAGAATATGTAGCGTATAATGATATACCTTATACAAACATATACAAGGAAAAAAACCAAGGCGACAATGCAAATGGTATGTGATTTCTCTTTTCTCTACAAACAACAAAAAACGTAAATTGTAGCACACAAAACGGACATAAAAATTGTTGGAACAATACAATCTTTCAACCAAGTCACTTTTATTAACCGCAAACGAGTGCGGTAACATAGGTGAAATGTGATGAATGTGATTCGATAATAAGCTAAGCATACGGACGGATGTTGGTTTCGCGAGTTTGGTGATAAAACGACTAATACCACAATTGGCATTCATTGACAAGTTCTATTATGCACATCACGCAAAAAGTGGTGTGTTGGCACATTTTGAAATTATACGTTTAACGTTTTCAGTTTCAACAAAAAAGAAAATATACACCTGGCCCCCCTTTGCATGGCGTAAGAGAAGTTTAGAAGCTGTTAGTACATATTGGTTTGATAAGACAAGAACACGATGAATACAATGGAAAAAAGAACATATTTAACAGAAGAGGCGAATGCGATGAGATATGAATATTTCATTGCTGTTACCGTTATTATACAAGTGTAACATTTGGCACAAACTAAAAATAAAATCAATAGTTCAGACAACCATCGAACTGGTGGCGAACCTGGAAATCCGCATGCGAAAGCATTCCGTGACCAACAAATTTCTGAACATGAGAATGTGCTAGACAAGGTACAATGAAATAGGTGGCCACCGATGATCCTTTCGCTCTGTTTATCGCATCCAAAAGTAGGAAGATAGTAGGATCGTATCCAGTGATATCACAAGTCGCCATGCAATTTTATGCAAGATGAAGAGTTAAAAGGCAATGGTGCAAATGGTCTGCTCGATTAAAACACATTTGCTGTAAGTGTACGTTGCTTGCTGCAAGTCATACAAAATAAACAGAACAAATACAATACTTTTGTTTTTTTCATTACTGTCTTCTATATACATTTAACGATACATTAGTTCAAGAGAATCAGTTTCAATTGTTCATGGTAATTTGGTACAAGGTTCTTAAAGACGCATATTCTTGTACAGATTAGTTTTGTGAAACTGCGAAAAATTCATGGAAGTCAATCATTCTGGTAAATTCATGTTTATGTTTTACATCCACCTTGGTTGCCCCTTGCCTTTGGTACAGGTGCGGATGGGTTTTCTCCTTTGTAGAACTCCTTCAGTAGCTCCATCGCTTCCTCGCCTCGAACATTTCCGCGGATCGGAATGCTAGAATTCAACAATGCCCCCACGTCCACTACAGTCGATCCACCGAACCGATCATTGCGACAGCCGTAAATGATCTCCCGCACACCAAGGTTGATCAACGCCGCTGCACACATAATGCATGGTTCCACGGTCACTACTACGGTGACGGCTGAGAAGATACTTTCTGGCGGTTCTATACCGTACTGCCGAGCGTATTCCAGCGTCTGATCGATGCAAATGAACTCCACGTGGCGGGTAGCATTCTTACTTTCGTTCACTAAATTACATCCACGGGCAATGATTTCTCCGCTACTATCTTTGCGATCGTACACGAAAACACACCCCACCGGAACTTCTTTGAGATCGTTTGCCGCCCGTGCTTGCTGCAGTGCGTCTTCCATGAAGCGTTCCATTGCTTGCTCTTAAACTTGCTAAATTACTTGCACAACAGACAAAGCGAAGGAAATGATACACAGCAACGGTTGATTAAATGCCACGCGGCACGAGATACGGCATGATGCCGTGTTCGGCCAGCCAATGTTTTGCTTTTTCGTTCCAGTTCGTGTTGTTGAGGCTCCGCGGACTTGGGTGGGGCATGCAGAGTGTGCGGATGGTTGGATCAAGTTGATTTTGTTTCATGAGAGCCTTTACTCGATCTTCCGTGTAGCGCCCGACCGATATGATAATTTTGGGTTGGAGCAACCGGAGTGCGATTATCAGATGCTGTTCGGCGATCGATTGAACTTCACGCTTTGCTTGGCCCTTAAAAAAAAGAACCAAAGACTTAATGTTTATGGTAACAAAATAGACATAATTGCTATCGTACTTTCAATTCACTCGGTGTAATGTTCCGTCCCGATTTGTGGAAGAAAGCCAAGGGGCACAGATTGTACACGAAACATGCGTTGAAGAAGTTTTCCGGCGATCCACACAACTCCTCGTATAGGCCCCACCAACGTTTTCCGCTTTGCTCTTCTCGAGTGCATGAAAGCCCTTCAACTGGGCGTACGGACAGTTCGTCTGACGGTTTCAGTACAGTGCCCTTCAGTCCCATCCAATCTCGGACGGCCGGAATGTATCCGAACGGAACCTGCGAATGCAAAATACAACAATTAATATAGAATCACATTTCTGCGTGGTAGTAACAGAGTCAAGCAGGTCTTCACCCCGGTTTGGCACATGCCCCATGGGCCGGGATTCATGCCGACGAACAAAACCTGCTTTGGACCGTCAAGAAACCGATGCAAGTACGCGGAATGAATTGTTTCAGCATAAGCAATCGGATCGTAGCAGGCGGCCACATCGGCGGGAAGAGAAACCTTTCGCAAGTCCGCTGAAAGATCCAGTTCGATTCGATACAACTGTTGCCAGAACGGAACTGTGCCATCGGTTTCTGTAACAACGACTTCGCTGTGCTGTGCCTTGTCTGATTTGTCCGACGGATGTCCGATTAGCTTGGGTTTCGGTGTGTTAGCGAAGCGCGACAGTGTAAATTCACCGGTTTTCGACTCCACTGGAGCAGCAGTATTCGACGGTGGCCGATCATCTAGCTTTAACTTTTTGCGTAACATGTTTTTGCTCACACGGCTACTTACACGCTGTAGTTTACTTAGTTCTACGAATTCACAGTTGAATGCAACACTTGAAAATCATTCGAAAATCGCAATTTTACCGCCTCGCCGGAAGGCAAATGTCTCAAGCGTTGTTGACAGCACACGGCGTAGTTTTTTCCCGATTGGGAAAATCGTGTGACAGCTGATGTTAAATGGTCAATAATATGAGTTTAAATTGTGAAACAACCAATAATATTCCACAACTATTCGACAAAACGTGAAAAAGAAGTGAAGAAATCAACACTAAAACGTATAGATGGATAATTAAGGTTAGTGGTTTAGTTGGGGCAAATCCTACTAACCGACTTTATTGTAAAAATTACTGTAAATCATCCGTATTTTTAGCTGTGAAAGAAAATATGCCCCATACAAAAACAACGACCAGACCGTGTCAAACTGAATTCTTGTACGGGAACGAAAACAATTCAAAGTTCAATGTGGAACACATTGCCACGCCTTTCCGAATGGAAAATGATAGTTATTATGCAAAAATGTGTGATTGATAATTAAATTGAAATAATAACATTAACGCTCAGGTGTACGCGTAATGCAATAGACGATAGATAGCAAGAGCCAAAACAATCAACGGTTATAATAAACAAAAAGCCAAAATGCACTTTTACCATGTCTTGCACCTTTAATGATTCAATCCGACAGGAACTTAAAAAACATACTTTTTATTAATAGATTGTTTGCAATGGATATACTTATAGAAAAAGGCACGTACCTAAACTACATTGCATGAGACAAAACCAACATTCCGCACAAGTGATCAACAGTTAATTCCAATCAAAAAGTGTTATTCGTTCTTCGCCAAGTACTCCTCAAACGTGATTATCCGAGCCTCGGACGGTTGCTTTTCCTTCAGCCACGGCCTTTCCCACACGGATATCTTGTACTGCTGGCCAGATTCGTCATTCACGAATGAAATGTGATAAGTGTACTTCACTCCGGCAACGACTTGCTTGGTCACACTGTGCACTTTATACGACCGACCCGAGTGTCCGTCGGTTGTGGCAAGAGCGGCCTCGATGCGCTCGGTATGCTCAGGATTTTGAAGGTCTTCGTCGGCAGCAACAGCCCCGCAAAGAACGGGTTTTTGAGTTTCGGCCATAGTATTTGGTTCGGATTCTGAAATATTAGAATCATTAGTCTTGGAGCGACCCCCTTGGGTGTGACCAATTAAGTGACTCACCGCTCTGTTGGAGAGTAGAAATATGCTGAACCCGTGTCGTTGCCTGTTCTCAGAACAATGGGACAAAGAATCAGTTCTCGGGGATTGTAAATAACAACACTCACACTGCAACAGTTGACAGTTGCGCGATGAAATAAATAAAAAATCATAGAATCATAGAACGCTTAAAAACTGAATCAACGTTTTATGTTACTTTTTGGGTTTTATTCGGACTACCAATATTTTTCTCTTACTTTAAAATACAATGATAATATCGTATTTATAAACGCACCATTCTAACTTTTCACTATACTTAATGGTTCGCTGGACTTCACGTTGAACGGTTACCATGGATACGGTAGTTTCAAACAAGGCAAAGTAGTTTTTCCCATTTTAAAACCCAATTCACTTGCATTTGAAAATGTTTTCTCAAAACATGATCATTCGCGATGGCGAGTACACCAAAACAATCTACACGATGGTGAGTTTCCACATGTGCCACAGATGGTTTGGAAGAAGATAAATAATGAGTAAACTTCCAGATAAAAGAGGAACGCTTTGTGGAGGCAATAAACACCCTTAACGGGATACCAGAATCATCCACCACTCGGGCCGGATTGTCCTTGCTCGGGCATTGCTACTATACGACTCAGGATTTTATCGAAGCAGCCAATTGTTACGAGCATTTGATGAGCCTCGTTCCGGATGTACAGGAGTACCGCCTGTACTACGCTCAATCCCTGTTTCAAGCCGGACTGTTCGAGGAGGCACAAAAGATAATTGCTACCGGGCTGGACTCGCCGGAACTGAAAGAGAAGGTGCTGCAACTGCAGTCGGCCATCGCGTATGGCAACGAGGACTACACGACCGCTCAGTCGTTGCTGTTGCAACGTCAGGACGGGAATGGCCAGGAATCGTTTACCAAGAACGATGAAGGTTGCCTGCTGTACCAAGCGAACATGTTTGAGGATGCACTGCAACGGTACGTCTCGGCATTGCAGGCCGGTGGGTTTAATCCCCACGTGGCCTATAATGCCGCCTTGTGTCACTACCGGCGCAAGGAGAACTCGCAGGCATTGAATTTTATCGCCGAAATTGTCGAACGTGGCATTCGCAACCACCCGGAACTGGGAGTCGGAGCTCAGGCAGAAACGGAGGGTGGTGCTCGAAGTGTTGGAAATCCTCCTGCTTTAGCTGCATCCGGCTTGGCGCAAGCATTCAACCTCAAGGCGGCCATCGAGTATCAGGAAGGCAACGGTAGATACAAAATCGGATTGGAAAGGCTATCGGAACGTATGAAAAACATTTTCTATTTTCTTACAGTCGAAGGTGCTCGTGAGGCGTTGACCGATTTGCCGCCACGATCGGAACCGGAACTGGACCCTGTAACGTTGCACAACATGGGCCTGACGGATCCGGTTGGCGGCGGAGCCGGACTGCGTCGATTGGCGTTCTTGCTAGAACTTGGTCCACCGACATGTCCGCCGGAAACATTCGCCAATTTGCTGTTGCTATGTTGCAAGCACGAAATGTACGATACAGCAGCGGATATACTGGCGGAACACACACATTTGACGTACAAATATCTTTCGCCATATTTGTACGACCTGCTGGATGCGCTGATTACGGCACAATCGACACCGGAAGAAGCGGAACAGAAGCTTGGTACGCTGGCCAACAGTATCGGTGGAAGATTACGGTCCCTAGCTGCCAAAGTACAGGAATGCCGGTCGGCAACTGACCAGAACGCACTTCGTGTGGCGCTGCGGGAGTATGAGGACGCACTCGAACGATTCCTTCCAGTGGCGATGGCACGTGCCTGGATTCCCTGGCGGATGGATGATTTCCAGGGTGCGGAGCGTGAGTTCCGCGCTAGCGCAGAATTTTGCTCCGAAACACCCTCCTGGCGATTACATGCCGCCCATGTGCTGTTCATGCGAGGCGACCGATACAAAGAGGCAGCGGCCTTTTACGAACCGATTGTACGGCAGAATTACGACGACATTCTCTCGATTCCGGCCTCCGTATTGGCGAACCTGTGTGTTGCGTACATTATGACATCACAGAACGAGGAGGCGGAAGAATTGATGCGTAAAGTGGAACGTGCGGAGGAACGTAAGGGGAACACGACTGGCCAGTGTTTACATCTGTGCATCGTGAATCTGGTCATTGGGACGCTATACTGCGCGAAAAACAACTACGAATTCGGCCTATCGCGTATCGCTCATGCTCTCGACGGTGGGTCTGGCGCAAGGCTGTGCGCCGACACTTGGATTCACGTGAAACGGTGCGTGCTGGGACTACTAACCGGCATTGCCAAACAAACGATAGTGCTGCCCTCAATAGCGCTCCAGGAAACACTGAACTTCCTGCGGGCCTGTGAGGCCTACGGGATGACAATACCGGCCGTGTTGACGGGACCACTGGAGGATTCGGTCGATCATTCGCCTACCATCGGGTTGGAATCGAGAAAGCTGCGAGCGCTACTTTTGAAGTTGATGGAGTACAAGTAAAGGTACGATATTGGTTTACCTTCACAATAACTTAACCAAGAAGTGCTCCAACATTGAGCCTTAAAGAAAGACAAGAATCGCCCCTTTCTTGAGTGTTCGTTTTCATTTATTATTTTCACACTATATCGTCTAAAAGAAGGTAAAAATAAGATATATAAATGGTGAATAAAAAGAGATTTTTGCCTAAAAAGACCACAAAATCTATCATAGTACCTTTAACGATGTCGAAACGCATACATGCAAGAGCAACAAGAGAATTATAAAAACTGTAAAAAAGTGATGAACGTCACCGGACGCCATCAAGCGACCGCACCATGTCTTTACTCAATAACGGCTGAAGATGCCATTTCGCTCACACCGCACGAGTTGTCCCCGCGATAGATGCGGTAGTAGCCCTGCTCACCCCACTTCGGTCCCCAGGAGTTCTTGATGATCCAATATGGAAGGGTTTTGTTGAACATCGGATACTCTTTGATGCCGTAGCCTACCAGCAGGACACCGTGGTCGATCTGCTTGTGATTGCACAGCAGATGCCAGGGGTGCGATATACCGCCGCGATAGAACTGCATCGCGTTCGCGTTCAGTCCGATTGAGATCGGTCCGTTTTCGATGAGGTACTGCGCGATGAACGTTTCGTTCTTCGGCATATCGACCGCACCCTTGACGCGAACGTGGCTGAGTGTTTTGTTGTACTGGCAACTTTTCTGCGCCTTGGCATGGTACGGATAGTCACTCTCTAGCTCCAAACCGCCTATCTTTTCAATAGCCCTAAGGAATAAAGTTAACCATTGTCATGTCCATGTCACTCTATCTGATGAACTGCAAAAACTTACTTGAAAGCATCGTCCATGTAACCACCCTGGCACCCGTTGTCGACTTTGTCGCAATCGATCAGCTCCTGTTCCGAGTACGATTCCAGCTTATTCGTTTTGATCTGATGCAAACCTTCGATGTTTGCGATCGCACTAAATGCCCAGCACGAGCCACAGCTGCCCTGATCCTTCACGTTAGTAACGGCACCGCGGTCACGCCAATCGAACGACTCCGGCAAATTTGCGTCATTCGCAAGCCTTGCGATGGGATTGCGGATGTGATTGCTGTGCTCGTGTTTCGGCATGATCAAGCCGGTATGCGCGCGGTACTCGGCCGTGGTCATGTCGGCAAACTTGGTTACACCGTACTTGCCAGTTCCTCGTTCGTGTCGGTTCAGTTGCTCTATCTTAAACAGATTGTTCCGGAAGATGTTGAAGCGCATCTCGTGCTCAAGCGAACTGGCGTACTGGCGCATGTGGCGCACTTTAAACTTTTCGAACTGGCGCCGAACGTGCTCGTTGTCGTCGATCTTTAGTGATCGCACCGAACGCTTCACCGTATCCTGCGGCTGGTGTTGTTGGCGATCCGGTTGCTCTGTGTCGTCATCGCCGGTACACTTAACGTTGTACTTCCGCTGGTCCTGCGATTCCAACCAGACGCGCTCCCAGATGGATATTTTGCACACAATATCGGGCTCGTTCTTTACGCGGAACGTGTACTTGTACAGCGAGCCGGCCATCTGTTGCGTAGAGCCTGCCAATATTTCAAAATCACTGGAAAAACGAGTCAATGATTAATGGTGAGTTAATCACCAACACACCTATCATTGATCAAATCGTCCGAATTACCTGTAGGTTTTCGACCTTTCAACATTGTATGAGACCAATCCGGCCTTGATACGCTCGACATGCGATTTGTCTTTCAGTTCTTCGGCCGTTAGCTCGTTCGAACTTCCCGTCTTCTTGGCGTGACGCCGCTTGCGTTCGTGTTGGCGCTGATGCTTCTGTCGCAGTTTAGTCGGACACGTTACGGTGTATTGATAGGCGTCGGTTGGATTTTCCTTCTCGAGCCAGGGGCGTTCCCAAGACGATAGTTTGCAAACTTTCTTGCCTTGATCATCATCGAATTCGACAGCGTACTTGAACAGTCTTCCGGACACAGTCTGCACGGTTCCGCTAACGATCCGAACTTTACTGTCGGCCAGAAAAGGGATTGCTTTACTTAGTGTGCCAAGAAAATCCAGGGAATCCAAGCAAAGCATGCATGCGATCGTGGATTAGTGCGATTCTATGCGCGATCTGTACTTACGATCCATGCGATCCGCCGTTCGACACTATAATTTTGTCCACGCGCTGCACATGTTCGGTATCGTCCAATTCGTCCTGGTCGAACGAACGGATTCCACCAAGAGTTGAACGACGCCGTAGTGACTTTCCTTCTGTAGCGCAGCTGGACGAATACATGTAGGCTTGTTCCGGCTGTGACTGCGCTAACCAAACACGCTCCACGGACGCCAGCTCACAGGTGTTGCCATTGAGCAGGACATTGTACACGTACTTCATACCCGCTACAACTTGTTGAGAGGCATTGATCACCTTGAAATCTCTGGAGGAGGAAGAATTAGAGCCCATTATTTCTGTTTCTTTGGAGGTGCTGTTTTGTTCGGGTTTACAAGCCGTTACCTATCGCGAGTTAGTCCGTGAAATGAAAGAATGCTGTTGATACGATTCTGATGTTCGGTGTCGCTTAAATCCTGCGTACTCAACGACGAAGGGCAACCAGCGCATATTTCACGTTTTGTCTTCTTTGTGCCTGATGGACAGTTAAACGTCGTCTTGAAGGCTTCCTCGGGTGCTTTTTCCTTCAACCAGGGCTTCTCCCAGACGGTAAGTTTGCAGACACGCTTTTCTTCGTCGTCGGGAAACGTCAGCATGTAGGTGTATGATTTGCCCGCAACGAGCTGCTGAGAAGCACTGATAATCGTAAGCTTCCGGTCATTACCGCTGCCGTCGGCTAGCTGCGCCATTTTCTGTAGACCAGTGCGGATGCGTGCCTGATGCTCCTCCTTGCCGTACTCTTCCGGTGTTAACTCCTGGGTTCCTCCGGTTTTCCGCACTTTGTTCAGTTTCTTCGGTGCTACATCGCGCTTATGTCGATGTTCTCCTGTCGGCTGGTGACAGTCGAAATTGTATTCCGGGGCATGATCGGAAGATGGCAACGGTGTGAAGATTTTCACATTGCACTTGCTATACGCAACCTGCTCGCTGTCCGTAAGATCGATCATGTATCGGTAAATCGTACCTGCCACGAGTTGGACCGTTCCGGAGCGAATTGCAAAATTGCTACCGAAGAATCGAGAAAAAGTACGTTAAATGAGATTTGTTTGGTCCACACGGCCGCTATTACCTATGCTTGCCATTCTCATAGCCGACCAGCCCAAGACGGATGCGTTCACTGTGTTCCGGTTCGGTTACGTTTACCGGGGTTTGGCCCCCAAGCGCACCTACAGATTTGTGCTGTTTTTGACATTTGGATTTAGTTAGTTTTACCTGTTTGCTGTCGTCATTTTTGGTCTTAGAAACATGTACCTGGAAGAAAGAGTATTGATGGAGTTACTAAGGGTTTTCAAGCCGCGTTCACGTCGTATTCTGGAGGTAGTAGGTGGTCCAAAAGAAAAAGCTCCATAATCAGCGAATAAATCTTCCTTTTTTCCATCCTCCAATCTAATGCACCCATTACCTCGAGGGTACACTGTTTCGTAGTATCCGGCATCAGTAGCGACCGGCAGGACTCAGTGTTCTTGCTCTCCTCTTCCGCGCACCGTGAGTTGGCCGTTAGCACGTCAAGCACGTATGTTGCACGTGTTTGATCGGAGTTCTGAGAGATCTTCCGTGCGGTTAAAACTTCCAGCAGCATCCGCTGGTACGGATCCGTATCCATCTGATCTAACCGATCGATAGCTTCCATTGCGATCGCTTTCATTGCTGACTCGTTTGTGGGATCGTCGAGGTTAACTAGCGTCTTATCCTCTTCTGCGACACTCCGTTTTCCTCGGTAGTAACCATAGTACGGATTTCGAGGATAATGCGGTCTGCCATAGTAATTACCACCCCAACCGTGGTCGCGCCTATTGTAGCTTCCGTAGAAACCGTCCGATTGATCGTACGATGATGAGTAGCTGCGCTTGTCCCGTTTTAGCCCATCATCTTCGTTCAGCCGTTTGGTAAGCTCTTCCTTCGTGAGTGTTCCCTCTCCAGCTTCCTCCTGACTATCGCCAAACATCATGGCAACGCCTTCAATCTTAGGTGCTTGATTGGGGCCAGTAACTTGTTCCTGGTCCGACTTTGAATCCGACGAAACTTTGCTACCGTTTTGACCGTCAGTTACCGCAATTTTGAGAGTATTTACTGGAATCGTTTCATGGACATCGATTGGCACGTCATCCGGTCCGTCTGCATTTTGGTTAGCCTCCAAGGGATCGTTGATGTCATTCGCTATTCCTTTTACCGGTGGTTGGTTTGCTGAAACACCCTCGTTGGCTTCCTCCACCATCGTGTCTCGTTCTCCTTTGTAGGGACCATGGTGGTAGCCAGAGTGACCACCGAACGGCGCTGAAGAATCACGCTTCACCCGCTGCAATCCGTGGTCCTCGTTCAGCACTTGGGTAAGCTGCTCTTTGGTTAGTATGTCGTGCTGATCGTTGCCATCCTCGTCGTCATCGTCCGCCACGAAGGTTGCCGTCATCGAAGGATCAACCTTGGCTGGATACACATTCGCTTCCTGGGGCGGGATGCGAAGCTGTGCAAATACTTGCGGCTGTACTCTCTGGTGTTGTTGCAGATCTTCGTCGCTTTCGGACGAAGATTGCGCTTTGCTGACCGCTGTTTGATCAACGCCGTGGGGCGTTGCCGATGGTATGCGACTTGGCGACGTGTGACTATTATTGTCTCGTACAACAAAAGCGGCCGTATCGACGTTCGAGTCACCTCCGTTGGCTGTGCGATAGTAGCTATCGATACTAGCTCGTACCTTCTGCAGCAGCGAATCGAAAACGGGTCTATACTTGAGCTGCACATCGCGCCCTCCACCGTTGACGACCACTTCGTCCAGGGCTTTTTGAATTTCTTGGTGCGTCCGGAAGACCTCATCGAAGGTGGACTGAATAAGTTGATCCAACGGCTGTATGGTGGAGGTTCCGGTGCTACTGGGAGTCTCCGTCGTCTCCACCGTACCCTCTCGAACGAGTGATACTCTTTTCGGTACGATCGTTTCCTCAACCACTTCCTCGCGCACTGGGCCAACGTTTTCTTGGTGTGAGACGCTGGCTACCTTCTTCTGTGGGGCAGCGAAGCCGAACAGTTCGTCGATACTTGCTTTGGCCGCTTCACTTAAGCCTTCTTCCTCGGTGGTAGATGATACGATCGCGGCACCGGTTGAAGTGCTCTCGCTGATCATCGTAGTAGACGCTTCCTGTTCGGCCGTTGGAGAGTACGTCGACGAAGGGATTACCGGTTCTTTGTCAACAATAATCTGTTTCTCCATGTCTTCCACGCGTTGTGGTGTAAGTTCCTGAGATTGGCGAACATTTGCGTCGAACGCTGGATTAATCTGCGTTACCGGTTGAACGGTTGCATCATCTTCCGAAGCATTCGTCGTGCAGTTGGTATACTCGAGCGCACGATGCTTTCCACCGTACACTGTCGTAATCCACGGCTTCTCTAGTATGACCATCCGGCAGTAATGCCGTTCGCCGGCTTCATCCGTAGCGATGGTAACCAGTTCGTAACGAACGCCTGCCACCACCTCGCGAGTGGCTGAAAGGACTTCGACGAAGGTGTATCCACGGGGCAGGAAGCTCATAGCCATGTAGGACAGGCCGCGCAAGGTAGGTCGTAACTGTTCCTTGGCTCCGACCGCGTCGACGTGAATGGCTACAATGTCGCCCTCACTGCTTCCGTTGATCGTCGATGGAGCATCCTAGGCGAGCGGAAGGGAGAAATGTTTCATCCATTGATCGTGCGGATCGATCGTCTACGATTCTACCAGCCGGTGCAGTGTTGATGATCTGAGTCCGCGCTCACCAGAAGGTTAGCCTTTAGCCCGTCCGTTCCGGCGGTCTGCCGCTCAAACGGGTGATGTATTTTGATTATTCCGTGCAACAAGGAAAACTAGTTGTGGTTAGAGCGGTAGTAAGAAGGAGATATGCGCGGTGGTTAGGCCGATGATTCATAGCGATAGATGTTCGAGTCCATGGAGGCCGGATGAGTGGTGTAGGTACCGATGAATTGAGGAAGAGGAGAGCCAAACTACTGAGATGCCGTGTTACGATTGCCTGAGGCTGTAATAATAGATTCCCATTTTGCATGTTACATTTGCAGCAGAAGATGAGTAACCCAACGGTACTGCCTCCGGTGGGCGGATGTTCCCATGCAGTAAACAGTGAATAACGACACAACAACAGTATCCGCGCACACGATACTCGGAGGTTTACGATTCGAGCAGGACAAAAACAAAAGGTAATTTTGAACGCGCTTCATGCGATTTACAATTTTGTTGGCGCTTCACTTACGGCTTGCTCTTTGACGAGCTCATGCTCCAATCGCAACCCGGAGGTCAACAAGTTCTACAACGAGTAGAAAAAATCGGAACAGGTTAAACCAGCACAACGAATGCTATTAAATCGAACACATTGATGAATGCTCTAGGGGACGCTAGAATTTTTGGTCGCTTATGGATGAAGACACAATAGGACGGAGATACGCAAAAACAGGGTGGACGGTAATGTAACCTCTGCTCCACTTATCTTGGGCCGAACGAAAGGATAGAGAAGATTTGGTGCGCCGAAGTAGTCGGATAAGGAAGGCACTCGAGCCATTGCAGACAAAGGCCTCTGAACGTATAATAAACTGAGATGCGTCATAAGACTGTACGAAGTTGTCATAATAGTGGCCTCATGAATAGGTTGTTAATGCTGAGGCAAAATACAATTACAATTTACAATCAAAGGATTGATTGCAAAGCAAAACTAATGTGGCCAACAGAGCATCATCAATGGTATCAATGTAATGGTTAGAATAAAATAGAAACTAGGCCATTTCCACGCCACTTTTTTGATGTGGCGTATGTCGCTGCTTTGCTCTGAAGCACGCTCGCTGCGCTGTTTTTGTCCATCAACTCCCAACACCATTATCACCAATTCGCTATCATCATTCATCAAACATCGGACGCTATTTGTACGCTGGTGTCGCGGATGAATGAGGGCTTGCCAAGTGCTAGTACCGGAAATGTCATCAATACTAATGCTACACTGTTTGCATCCACTAGCTAGTAGACTTTCGAGGTGTGGCCGCTATCCGCCAAAGCATTGCCCGAAAAAGGTTCCAAAAGTTGCCCTGTAAACGAGTCTCCAAAGCATGGTCCGGATGGGTTCCTTCAAAACGGTTTGCATCAATTGACTCGATGGTACCGTGACGGCACAAACGGTCCAATCGATAACACGACATTTCTCCGGATGATGCTAATTTGCAAAGATGCGTTTATCGGGGCACGAATGAACAAAGAACCCGTCAATCATACTGCCCCGCGAACGAAGATGACCTGAAAGGCTCAAACCGAAAAATTCGAGAAGCAAACGTTCCATCATCAACCAAAAATACACGCTTCTTTGTGGATGACTCTTTGTCAGGAGATAGTATCTGATAGTAGAGCTCTGTTTGTGAAAGGTTTATTTTGGAAAAGCAAAAATATTGATCCTGTCTTATGCAGAACGGGCGTGTGGTTCTATTGATTTACGCCACAAATCCGAGGGAGAACACAGAGGAACTGGTCTAACCGGTTGTGGGAAAGGGATAAGGAGAGAATATTTCAAACTGCGACTAAATTTTTACGATTTATTAAAACTCCGATGCCGAGCAAAGGCCGATGGAGAGGTAAATTTCAATTCCGCTTACGGTCTACAGTTTCATACTTTGAGCACAAAAAACATTAGAGTTGTATCGAGTTGAGCAGCGTCGTTATGCATCGCACAGCGAGGGGTGGCCTCGACCAAGCTGCCTTGAGAGACGGTGAAATTCGATCGCATTCAGCAAACGGTTCAATTCCATCACTGGTGGCTATGTGGCGATAAGGCCACATACGCTCCAGGCACCGATCTGAGAGAGGTAAGATTCGTAACCCGCTTGTTTCCCCTTTATTCCTCTATCCGCCCGGTCCTTGACCACGGTACCGGCTAGTCGGCTTGATCATGAATTGATCAGCATAAGGCAATGTTTACATAACGCTAACGTGGTCCCGGAGAGCCTGTGTCAGCCCATCGGACCTCCTCTTACGTTGATTGCGATGCGCAAAAATCAAACGGCCCGTGGGCGAGCGTCACACGATCCTCGGTGTTGGTCAATGGTATTCCGTTTTGGAAACAAAGAGATAGGCGATTCGCTGTTTTCGGTGAGGTCACTACTGTGTTCGTTCTGCCATCAGTTGAACTCAGAACGGGGAGCAACGTAAGGACAATTAACGAAAGCATGACGGATGTAGTAACAGTCTTAAAAAAAAGCTAATCTAATCATACCTGAGGAGTGTACTCATCAGCCGTTGGCGATTCCTTCGCATCGTCGTCGGCGACAGCAGCGGTTCCAGGATCCGACGGCTCTTCCGAGTATACTTCCTTCACCAACACTGCGACCGAAAGAACCAACAGCAGCCACAGCAGCTGTGGACGAGTTCTTCCCATCCTTCCTTCTTGTAACCAGCTGTTTCGTTGTTTTGAGACTCTTTTAAGTGTACAACTCTAGCATTCGTTCCTAATGCACTTCACCAAGCACCAACCAACAGCAAACGATTGCAATTTTGGTTCCGCGAAGTATCGCGACCACCGCACTCAATTTACTACTGCGCAAACACGTACCCACAAACAGCCCCACTCACGTACTTACTTGCCAATCGACGGCGAATAAAATTATAAACAAACTGTGGCTTCGTAAAAGTACGGTACGGGTGTGGTGGTATCTTGGGAGTTACCAATACCAATGAGCCGGTGTTGCCGCCGCAAATCATCGAATCGAACGGAAACATCGCCATGCAACATTTCACAAACTTGCTGTCGCCAAATGTCGAAATGGCGCAAAATTTGAAATTTAAAATGTTCGTTTTCGCAGTCAAAGATTTTCTTAACAACTTTACACAAGCTTTAGTTACTGAGTTTTATTTAACTACGTTACTGAGTTTTATTCATTTTATTCTCAATGATTGCTGAGTTCGAACGGATCAGTTGAAAACGATTCAATGCGTTGGTAGTTCCTGCGTGCAGCTGAAGAAACAAAAATGTTTCTCCACGCATTGAGTGAAAGAATCTAACGCAAAAAGTTTATTCTCTTCGTTGTTTATATGATGGATGTCTGTCCAAAACACTTCCATTTTGTTATTCAAATTGCAGCCAATAACAAATGGAGGAAGATTTGGTTGGGGTTAGTAAACTGTATATTTTAGAAAAATCTACCTTTTATTGTATGCGTCTGCTGTCCGTCTGTTTGACGATACGACTGCAAACTAGCGGTTAGGTTGGCGAGCACCGCTTTCGGTATAAACTGTTGAACCATGGTTGACAAACAAAAAAAGGATGTGGCATGATGGCGCAAAATGTGCATATTGTGCAGATGATGATCACCGCGTCTATGGCGAGATCGAAAGAAAATCGAGATTTTCTTAGCATGCAAGACTCCGTCGCAAAATGAGCTCTCTTCGTTGTGCTGCTCCCGGCAGTGACAGTGACATTGATGGATAGTATGTGAGAAGACGGGTTGGCAGAGAATGTTTGGATAAATTTGGTTAATTATCGCGAATTAAGCTCGTTGATGGAGATTTCGTATGAGCGGTACGCTGGATTCGCGATGATTTATGGGGAACAACACGCATTCAGGCTAATATAACCTTTTTTTTCAATCTTAGAAGAACGCACTGGGCCATATTTGTTCATTTATCCTTTATCGTGCATTTAAAAAGTACATGGAAAATTAAGTTACACGATGTTCTGCTGTTCGGTGATTCTTGTTCAGTTTCGAAATGGTTTTGTTTTCATTGCCAGTTCTAGTTAACTACACAACTTCTTTTCGCACTAAACACTTTTCGCCTGTCTGCGCCACAGCTTAGAACAATGGTGATGTAAATTGACACTTGGCTTTGATTGAACGATGATTTTTGGGTTCACTACCCATGAAATCGAAGAACAATTATCGCACTATTCCGTTAGTGCCTGATTGAGGTTTTAAGATAGCTATGAAAGCAATCACAGCTTTTCACCAGACTACAACACGTCTCAAAATGCAACTCGTTTCTTTTTCGCAGAAATCTTGATTGACCAAAAGGGCTGACACGGTTGGCAAATAAATTCGTAGGTTTCGCTGGAGCATACTTAATATGGACACCCGTTTTCGCAGCTTCATCCTTTGTTAGAACCGGCGATTCTTCCATGCGCACAACGCAAAGTGTTGGTTTCATTCATAGTATCACATTTTGGCGTAAGGCAGGGCAAGGATGGTGAAAATTGATAAAAGCATCACCCCAAGTGATTGATAGCGAACTCACTTGGGCGTGTAACTCTATCGGGTATGGTCTTTTTTGATATTAAAGAAAGGCTGCTCGGTAAGAGCCATTGATTGCTACGCATTGAAAGCCACTGGCTAAATGTATGGATTTGAAACAATTTTCCCTTATGTTGTATGTGGTCGGTTGTTCAACATTATTATGTTAATTTTCTCCTTCTAACCATGCACTTGTTTATTTTTCTGTTTTTTACGCTTTCTGATATAAAACCTCAAAACTAGTAACTGTGTTTGGGAAGCAAATTTATCGGGCTCGATGTACACCATCCACCAAGCGAGGTCGTACAGAAAGGGCCGATGACGTCATTCGGCTCCCCCGTGGTCAATAATATTGCAAAAGGGATACAAGTCGTGTTACCGGCAAAGCAAAAGGGAGGTCTTTCCAGGGATGTCAGAATGTGGGAATATTTTTCCCAAACAAAATTGAACTGGTAATATTGAGTAAAAGTTGCCTGTGGCTCACCGTGCCTTCGCACATCACACTGGCCTTAGACACTTCAAAGCAAGTAACGCGTGGTTTGCTTCGAAGGACGACACTATGCATCGTTGTACAGGCGAGTTGTAAATGGCTTCTAGCTATGAAACCATTGAGCAAACAAATATGCTGTAAGCCTTGTTTTAAATATTGCTTTTGAGGTGTATTTGTCCTGCCTTTCATAGATTTGCGATATGTTTGTAATTTGAACTAGAGTGAGGAGTCACTGGAGAGTCATTCAGATTAGAGATTGCATATTAGAAAATGATTACATTGATAACACAATCGATGCGATTTATTCGTCTTATGTCATATAGCTTTAAAACATTCCACCTCATATTTTAAAAATATGAAAAATAATAAAGTAAATCAAACTACTGTTAGCATGACTGGCATGACGCATAGACCGAATTAGTCGATAGGCAAACTGAGGTATCTAATGAATATATGGGTTCGTCTGTTGTAAAACAACGATAATTTGAAGAAAGAGGCGATCAGAACCGTCGCGTGGGACCCGCCAACTCGCGTCGTGTCGCACGAATCGCAGCACCGCACGAATCGAGCAGTTTCGGCTTCGGCGTTCGGGCATAAACACACTTGATGCGCTCTGCCCGTTGAAAGCGCGGTTCAGTTTGATTGCAAACGCCCTCGGAAACGGAAGTCTCAGTTCGGTTCGTGGCACGTGCGCTGTCCGCCGTTGGTTCTTCGAACGATCGCCAAATATTTCACGCGTCTGAGGGTTTTCAAATTAACCCAATATTCGGCTGCGGCGGCGTGGGTCTCAGCGCCAATGGAAGCCGGTTCTGCCCGTGGTGGTGCCGTGGTGCTGGTGCTTTAAGCTAAGGCCAAAGATCAAGTGCTCCCACGATGGGAACCGCCAAACGACCGTCTTGCATACTTTTCGGCCAATTGTGCCCGCCCCGAAGTGTTCTGCTCATCATCTGTCGCATTCTCCCGGTCAACGGCCAGCACATGGCGCGTTGCCCGCGTCAAGCCGGATTCGCGCATCTGAACGAGTAACGAGTGTTTATTTTCTCAAACGAAACCCGCGAAGAAAACTTCTCTATGCAACATTAAAACGGTCCGGCAGATAGTGGCCCGAGCGCGATCTTAGCCGCGAATTGTTTAGATAATCAACCGGAGGTGAGTGGGTAAGTTGAGAGTTTTCTTTTTCTCCACTTCAAGAGTTTTCCCGTTCCAACGTTCGTTAGCCAGCCGCTAGGCGGAGTTGTTTTTTTGCGACTATAAATTGAGAAGCGTGTAGTGAGTGTTTAAAAAGTTTAAAATAATACCGAAAATCTGCTACCCAACTCGTGCGGGTACGATTTGTTTGTGGAGAGGGTTGAAAAATGTGGAGTTTCCTGCCGGCTACATACATTTTGCAGGCGAAGTGCCATTGAATAACTACGGACTGTTCCACCTAACGGCAGTGGCGTTAAGGTAGGACTCTGACACACAGTGATCCGATCGGTGTGATGTACGTGAACTATGAGTTACAGAGATGGACAATTAATCATCGTGAATCGAGGAAATTAAATCTAAAAAAAAAACGGTGCAAGATGGGCAGAATGTATCTAATTGATATCACCACCAAAACCTCAAGTGACACCCGTCCCGAAAGGGGCATCCCTCCGCAGTAGTTGAAAGCAGCCCAATTGAACGAACGGGCCGAATGAATATTTATTGAAAACGATAATGGCGTGCCGCTGCCGGATCGGAACGCACGTTTGCGAAATAGACGATTTATTTTTACGAGCCGTGCCGCAATGGGGCCCGAAACTAGCCCTTTTCCCTGTGAACGTTTCTATTTTCCGCCACCCGCGAGGATGGGCAAAACTGCTGCATGCGGCCGCCCGGTACCCAAGGCTCCCATTTGTGCATAATTTATGGTATGCTAATACCGACCGGATCGTGAGTTTCTAATCGGTCTTTCCGTTCTTGCGAGCTTGCGACATTGGTGCGAAGCGATAGCGAGTTAAGTCCTGGGATCGGAAGGATCCACAAAGTGTTGTTCCGAAAGTAGTTTGCACGCTAGTTCCACCGGGAACACTATTTCCGGGCAGTCCGAGGGACGCTGCCGTTTCCACCGGGAGCAGAGATCGGCTCAATATTTGATAGACCCGGTTGAACTGTACTTGAAACGCACGACGGAAGTTTGTATTACGACCTTACATAAACGCCATTGGCTGGCGATCGAAATTAAGAGACACCATTTGTTTGGCTGAAAATCGAATTCAAACAAGTTAAACAGCTCCACTTTAGCCGCTTGAATTAGTCAAAGGTCACCCACCGCCCCAAGTAGCGGAATGCTCGCTCCGAAGTGAGCCACAATCGGGGCCGGTAAATGAACTGCAGCGCACCTTCTCGGAACCACGTTGGATGCATTAATGCGCTAATTAAATATTAGCAAATTTTCCCTTTTAGCCCTCCGGCAAACAGTGCACCGCTGCCGGAACGATATCACCGGAGTCTACCGCCCGCCCGCCCGCCGCCCACCGTCACAAATCTCTAATAATCGTTTGACTCGACGGAATCAGGGTCATCAGGCGCGCGCGGGCAAATGATTGCGCAGAACCGCCCGCCCGCCCGTTTGCCGTGGTCTGTTGCGCCGCCTTGGGTGGACAGCGTTCGGTTTTCGGTCCAATACTTCTTTATTGGCGCCGCGTGGCTGTTTCCGTTCGCTCTGCCAATGTCACCGTGTTCCGTGGCCGTGTTTCTTGGGAAGGTGGCATTTTAGGTATTCATTCGCTCGAAACCCGAAACCCATTTTGTGACCAATCGACCGATGCCCGCCCAAATATTCACCTCACGTAGAAACGGAATCAGGTTGAGGTGCAGTCGCCCGCCCGGTGTGCCCTTAGGTGCTCTCGTTCGTTCTGTGCTGCTTGTCTTCATTTGTTTTCTTCTCTCCTGACGTAAGCTACTGAAGGAAACAAAATTTCTTATTTTGGCGGAGTGCATAGAACGCAAACCCAGAGACGAGGACACACAGGACGAGATGATGGTTTATGATCGATGCATAACGCGCAGCGATCAGCCCACCACCCACCACGGGGGTCTCCGGTCAGCGGGCTCCGGTCAGTTCCGGTAAACCGGCGAAGATAAACAAAACCCAGCGGCCGTTTGAGGTTAGGTGTTTGGTCAATTTTTTTCTTCTTTTCGTTCGTTTTACGACACACGTTTCACGTTTCATTGCCACGACCGCGGCGTGGTCCGCACGATGCGCCCGACTTGACGTAACCCATCGCCGGCCATTATCGTTGGGCCATAAAACGAAAAGTAAGAAAACCATAAGGCGGCACCGAAGAGCAACCGAAAGCCCTGTCGGCGGAAAACCCGGCGGATAATAATGTGGCAGCTACGCTAGCGCCGGCCGGACACTATCGACGGAAGCCAAGGATCCGGGGCCGTATTAGGTTTCACATGCATTTCATAAACGATTGAAGCGACGGAATTTGCCCACAGATCCAGAGCATCCAGTTCTCCGACTCCGGAACGTTGCAAAGACCTGACGGCCAACGTGCCTGCATCGGGGATCGGTTCCAACTTTCGGCAAGGATAAAAGTTGACGATCTATCAAGGTCCGGCATAATAATGGTGATGATTTCCGAGCTTCACGTGTGCGTGTGTGTTCAAAACTCGGAACTACTAGCGGCCAGTCACGGTACTTGTACACGGAATAAAGTTGGAAACTTTTGTTCCGCTCGTAGAACTTTTTCCCACGGGTTTTTTACTTTTCAGCGCAAGCCACGTGGCGACCGGGAGAAGGCAATCCGCGGGAAAAGCCTGCCGGTGTGCAACCAGTGTGTCCGCCGGCAACAGGACCACGCGACCTCAGTTTCACATCTTCCGGAGACGGCCGGCCGGAGGCGAACTAATCAAAAAGTCAAGACGTGATGGGTATGGGCGCGATGCCACAGCCCACACACCGAAATTCATGTTTTTCCAATTCGTTTAACATCCGAGCCGGGTGTTCGGGCACCAGCATCGGACGCTCCGGACGCTCCGTCTTGGCGGATGACCATGGCAAGAAAATGGTGATCCGGATTCGTTTCATCATCGCGGACGGTGGCGCCGACCAGGCCCTGCTCATAATTTGTTCCAAATTTGTGATTTAACGAACAGTCAATGGACGTGGCGTCGAGTATGAATATTGTATGTGGCATAATTTAATGTGCAGCGGATGGGCGGACTTGTTTTTTTCCCCCAGGGCTCCTGAAGGTGGTTGAACGCGGGCGCGCTCTTTAACCGCCCGCGGAGGGTGCACCGCGCGAAATTCCGGGACCGGGTAATCGGATAGCCCTGGGTCGCGTCGGGTTGCACGTCAGAAAGTGGTGCATCGCATCGAAACAAGCAACGTCGACCCCCCCGCGGATTCATAACACGCGCCCGAGCATAACGCACCGGCGAACCGTGCGGGATTTCCGTCCGTTTCTTTTTATTATCAACGCCCTCCGCCCCACCGTTGGCCCGGCTGCTGCTGAGGGGGTGTTTAGCGAGGGAGCGACGGAAAAATTAAATGGTCCTTCTGTGGCCTGTCTTGTGCTGTCGGTGGCGCGCTTCTTGCGTTTCTTTGAAGTAGCTCGAGCGAATCGTGAGCGATGGTGTGACACTCGAACGGACACGCAAACAGCGCGGAATGTTGCAAAGTCATAGAAAGGGACGCTCAATCAGACGCCCTTTCAAAGCGCCCATTGGGTGCAACGAAAGAGCACTAAATCTTTGAGTGAGATTCATCTCAAGATGTTATGGCTGCGGTCAATCACCAGTGTTCTTTGGAGAAGGTGTGAAAATGGGTTTTGAACTGAAACGAACCTTTTTTACAAATAATTAAATTAAAATTAAATTCAAATTGTTAAATTACTTTAATGGCAGACCATAGTATTCCCCGGGCTTGCACTCAAACTATGGTTTTAATCCGCACAAACGTTCGGTTGTGGTCCTCCTAACACATGGGCTGAAAAGTCTCTGGGTATGAGGAAGCCGTGTTTAAAGTGGGTGCTGCGTTTGCTCACTGTTGACCAAAACCAAGAACGTGTTGATGATTCTGAGCAATTTTTTTTTCAAGGTTAAACGTAACAAACCGGATTTTTTGCGTCGATATATGGCAATGGACGATACATGGTGAACCTCGTCCAAAGCACAACAATCGGCTGATAAGATCCATGGCCTCGGTATTTTGGGATGTGCGTAGTGTAATATTCATCGACTATCTTGAGAAGGAAAATACCCTCAACAGTGAATATTATATAGCGTTATTGGGGTTTTTGAAGGTTGAAGGTTCTACAAAAGTGGTATCGAGATGGTAAAGACAATTGTGAGCCTCTTGGTGGAGATTACGTTGATGAATATAGGCAATTTCGAACAAAACAAAACCCGTTTCCTCTCTTCCGGACCGGAACTTTTCAGCCCATGTGTTAAACTATTCCTGGGATTCTACAATTGTACTCCAACATAATTCGCATTACCAGCAACTTATTGAGCAACCCTTCGTCGTAGGACTCCCGCCCGAATCGTGAAAGCCAATCTCGGACTATCGATGGCGGACGGCACGGACGGTGAATCGTGCATCGATTGCGTTTGAGCGTCTCGTGCGCCTCCCTCTCAAATCATTTCCGATTCTTGGGGTCCTTGTCTGCGGCCACAAGTGCTTGTAGAGCCGGGGCCGCGCGTGACGGAAAAGTGCGGCCCGCTAAGCACCTCAGACGGCCGTGCTCTTGCGTCGAGAGCGTTGTGCATTGGTTGAACTAGGTCATTTCTTGAAGCACCTAAACCGACCGACGGAAAACCGAAAGCCTTGTGTCCCGCGCACATCCTGGTCCGGTCTTGATTCGCTGGGCTCGCACATATGTCGCGTTCCGTCCGCTGATGTCGTCCATTATGTGTGACGCGCGCGCGTCCTGTGAAGGGCATTAGGGCGCCCTGATATTCGGGCGCACAATATAATGGCGACCGAGCGGCAGGAAGTTGAAAAGACTCCAAAGTGGATTCTCTTGGACCAGTTCCACCCGGCCGGTGGCCGAAGCGCCTCGAAGGGTGGCTAATGGTATCGAGCACGAGAATCGCTCCAGCTGGCACCGGTCAGGACGCCGGGGGACGTCGTGTGCTAATCGGACATCCAGAAAATGCGGTGAAAATGCTGCCTCTTTTTCTCGCCCCCCCACCCCGGAGGTCTCGGTGCGGTCCGCCATGTCAGCGGAAACGGTGAATAGGGTGGACACCTAATAAAAAAAGGAAAATACAAAACCTGGCCACACAAAAGCAACCCACAGTGCGCCCCGGTTACGGTGGTGGCTGTGATGTTCCGGGCATCTCCGGGCGAGTGACAAACGTCTTCCAAGGGCCGCCCTTCGACGTCAGAAAGCCCCGAAAAGGCGATTGAAAGTATTGTTCCTTTGGGTCTCGTGTGTGTCGCCGTTATGCGCTTAGAATAGCTAATAACGGTCATAAATTATGCGCCCCGTAAACGGGCCGGCTGCAATATACGCCCAGCGCCCCGTAGCGCGAAGGTGTTGCGCGGTTCCGGTGTCATTCCAATTAAACACCACACACACACACACACACACGCATGTGTGGGGGGAGGGCTTTGGGCGATTGCTCAATTCGACGGTTGCAGCACGGCACAGCTCAGCAAGGTGCTCGGCCCGGCGCTACTATTTGGTCGATTTTGTCGCCAGCGGTTGGTGTCGATCCGTGGGTTGGTTTAATAACTACGTCCACCGGAGTTGCCGCCTGCCGCCTGCCGTGGCCCGGTGCAGCAATGCAATTAGCAGTGGGCCAGCGGCAGCAGAAAGATTTCACAACCGTGGCCACCGCTTGATGGTATAGTAGTTGGGTGTGTCAGGTGGGCGACGGGGTGATGAATTGTTTAGCATAATGCTGGGGCTTGGGAGTTACTGAGGCGAAGCTCATAAAATTAACATGAAATTGGATTAGTCAAAAGCATTTAACGCGAAGAGGTCAATCGACTTTGTTCCTTGTCGCGAAGCGTTTCTTCTAATAATCAACGGAACTATCATCGACCATCATTTTACATGAATTGACATAGATTTTGACCATTTTTTTTGTGTTCGTTTTATGTTTCCTAACTTTACGATATGTGCCAGGCGTAAAAAATGTTTCTTATTGCGGCCCACAGCTACAGGGCGGTTCGTTGGGCTGTGTTCCCCGATCCGAGCCGAGAGCATCGACCTCGGATAAAGTGTCTGACTTTATTGGTCGGCTTTTCCATCCCAGGAGAAGGCTTTTCCAAGGTTGGGCCCCATCTCAGAAGGTGTCGCGGGACGCGGGATAAGCCTTCACGCGCGAAGGGACTGATTGGTTGATGAAGAACGTGGCGATATCCGCACGAACAAGGAACCGGCCAACCCCATAAACGAGTCCTGCCATCCTTCGCAAGGGCCAGGTGAGTGTTTAGGGTGCCCGTCACGGTGGAGCACGTCTCGACCTTCGCTAATTTCACGACTCCCGCTCGATGGTTCCTTTCTGACGTGCCTGACGCGATCGGAAATTGATATGGTTCCTATCTTTTGGCAGTGCCATAGATTATGCTCTTGCTTATGCAGCAGGAGAGAGAGAAAGGCAATTGGATGAGACGGAACCGCAAAGTGTCGCCGTTGAAGGCTAACCAAGGGACTGCTACTGTTCTGCGCGACCGAAGATGTAGCTCGGCTGACTCCTGGCTGAGCTCGGATTCAATCAAACGGCGACCCGGCGACGGCGGGGCACGGATTTATGTGCCTTTCTTTGGCCTTCCACCGGGCGCCACGTGGCTGGCCGGGCTTTCGGGTGTCGATCTGAAGGATAATTCCGTCCATTCAACGCTTGTCGCCTATCGAGCGGAGAAAAAGGAGCTCGTCATCCGTGAAGTGTCATCAAATTTGTTCGCTGCGTTGATAGAGCGCCACGTTTAGGCAAAGGGTTCCCCGTTCTTAGCAACCGACCCCCCTCCGGTTTCGTCCCGGTTCTCCGCTGCTCCTTTGTGGCGCGGGACCGTCGAAGGGCGAAGATGAAATTCTGGTCACGTTCTCGGTTAAGCACACCGGAAATGGATATTGAAGACATTTGTGGCGGAGCCACTCCCACGGTCGGAAACTCGGGCAAAGGGAAAGGCGGGAATGTTTCCGAATGTTTTAGAGTGCGTGTCGAGATTTCGCAATCGCTCGCGCGCGCGGGAAAAGTGGCCAGCGGTGTAGGTTGGGGTAGGTTAAGGGTTAACACTCGCCCGGGCTGTTTATGAAGTTTATGCTCGGAAGACATTTTACGATGCATATTTTAAGGTGCACTGGCGCGCGTGCGATTTATGACGAGTTGCGGAACGATTTAATCGGCAACAGTTTGACGTTGAGCAGAGTCGTCCGTCGTGTCATAAACGGGTGTCAGAAAGTTGGGTGGGGGCGCCCGCAGAATTATCGCTCGCCACCACGGAGAGGATGTGCATCGGAATCAATCTGTGGCCGTTTATGCACCCTGCCGATCGTTAAGATCGTTACTCCACAGGAAGGAGCTTTTATGACTACCAAATTTAATGACCATCAAACTGAGCGTGCAGCGGGCAATGTGTTTGTGGAACAAATTGGCAAAACAAATAAAGCTTCGCCGTGCGGAAAGGAGCTGATTTTCAGTCATTTTCTCGGTTGCAACGTTTGAATAGACATGTTTATTTTAAAAAAAACCTGCATTTAATGTCCTTTTCATAGGAGAAGATTATAAAACATGGTAGGAAAGAATTTAACCTTTTAATAAGTATTTTGGTCGACTGACTGACCTTAATTTGCTGCAAAAGGTAGTTTAAAACAAACTCCCAGTAGTAGGCTTAGGAACACCTTAAAATTGAATTTGCCAACTGTCTTAGCATACCAAATCTATTCTATTAGTTCTATGCTTTCTTTCGATTCATTTACATTCAATATTAAATATTAAAATTCGGTTAAGTGCATTCGCCCCATTCGCTACTTTGGCTTTTTCATTTGAAGAAAAAGCAGTCGAAGCACATCGTTTGTGAGCGAAAGCATATGGTGAACCTGCTCCAGCGGTAGTGATGGTTTCGACAATTCAAAAGAGGTGTTTTCGTCCTGAAGGACAGTGATCTGTTGCTGTGAAAAGGTTGCAAGACGAGAAACGGCAGGAGTATTTAAATGCAAACCTAGATTCACACCTTTTCGCTTCAGGAGGATATGCGTTTGCTGAGCAGCACTTCGCGGATTTTGAAGATGCCCAAAATTGGGTCGACGAATGCTTTTCGTCGAAACCTAGTAAGATTTTATTAGAAAGCGATCGAGAATTTGCATGAGAGATTGGTGAAATGTGTTAAAGTATTTTAAGATTCTGTTGAAGATTATGTGTTTTCTACATCGAAAAAACCGGACAATTTCAAGGACCATCATGGTGCAGTGAAACGTTTTAAAGACGAGGAATCGCAGGGACTGTTCGAAACGCTGAACACTGCAGAAACATTGAATGTGTCCCGAACAGCATTGCCCCATCGTTTAAAAGCCATGGGAAAGATCCATAATCTCCAAAACTGGGTGTCACATAAATTGAAAGAAGCGCAAATGAAGTATCCCCAAAACATTTGTGAAATGCTTCTTTGACGGCACAAAAAAGCTGGTTTTGAATAGGATTCACTGGCGATGCAAAATGGATTCGGAGAACTCTAAGCGCCAAAAATTATGGCATTCACCTGGTGGAGCCGGCATTTGGTCCAATGCTAGTCCAAATGGATTTCTCGGCTGACAGAAGATGCTTTGTGTGCCAGGTAGGACCTGGAAAAAATGGTGTATCATGCGCTACAGATCGCTACCGATAACAGATTGAAGATTTTAATATTGCATTGATGTCAGTTTTCTTCATCGAGCCATGAATTTCCACAATGCACCGATCGCTGCCGATTAGCCGTTGAGCCGATTTGTTACCGGCGATTGCCCTTTTACGCCATATTGTCCCATGCTAATCATGCTTCGGTCAATGCAAACGGTACTTTGGTGCATTTTTGGTATGTTCTCCGGTCTTTCCGTTTTCCAACCGCTGCAAAGAAATCGTCGGAATGTCGGAATCTGGAAACCGAGACCCGTGACCGGCCTGACCTCTCCCGTGTCCTTCGGGCCACCGGGGCGTAACGATTCACACTGGCGGCAGATGGATGGTGCGACCGCGCCCCGTATGTGTGTGTGTGTACGCGCTACTGAGTGGTTTATTGTCCCGTAATAACTTCCTTCGGTCGCCGGCCAGCCACCAACCGTTGGCATCCGTTTATCTGCGGTCGTTTTTCATTCGCATCTGTTGCGCATTTCCGAGCCGGCTCCTGGCTGCGCTGGTCGGTCCTTCCGAAAGTCGCCAACCCCCTCGTCCACCCCGTTCACCACTCAACGTCGGGTTGATCTGGGAGCTTCCGGACAGCGGGGCCACGCCAAGATAACTTTCGCACGGCGTGTCCTGCGAACACATCGAACTTTGCGCGATAATTCGGCCGGGGGGGGGTGGTGAGTTTCCTTTTTCTTTGCCACGGTCCACGGCGGCTCCTGAGCGTTATCCGCTCCACCTCCGGGCTATTTTCCGACAGGACATGGTGCTGAAGAACACACTGAAGTGCAACAAACACACACAAACCGAACTACGAACTACGGGGTTAAGAAGAGAAATCCCCAAGACACACACATATCCCGAAAGGACGCTCGTCTTTGGCTGGTCATCCGACCCGTGAATTGGCCACGGATTTGGCTCCGTTTTTTTTCAGTGCTTGAAGAGCAATAGCGCTGCAAATTGGTGCGTCCGTTCGCTATACGGCGAAGGATCAATGCTTCACTTTATCAGCTGTTCGATGGTCGGCATTGGCCGCGCCCCGGGCCGGGAACCGGGAAGGGCTGCGGAGCAAAATTAAAAAACTTTCCGCCATCTTTTCGACGAGGCGAACCCTTGAAAGAGATGTTTTTTTTGTTTGTTATTTTTACACTTTTCGCCCGGTCCTGGGCCGAAGGTTTGGCATTCGGTTCGATTGTTTGCCGGGCCGGCCTGGGATGGACTGGAAGCACCGGTGGGGGGCCTACGGTTATTCGATTAATTTTCCGGTCCAGGTTGACGATCTGCTGATGATTTGCTGACACGTTCGTGGACGTTTTGTTTGTATGGCAGCATCCGGATCGTGTTCCGCGCAACTCGTTTCGGGCCTGTTCGATAGCTTCCGTCGTGCGGTAATTCGGCTTTGGAGTTTTTGGAGTATTAAGGAGACGCCATCTTCGGATGGAGGTACTTACGTTAACGCACCAACAGCGCTTTGGGGGATTTGACGTCCGCAATGATTAATGATGTGTGCAAACCGGAACTCTGTATTTGATTTGACATCCGCCGCCTGCCAGCCGATTTTGATGTAGTGAATTTGGGTTTTTCAGTTTTCCCTATTTTTCCTTCATCGCCAGTTTGTCAATTTTTTAATGATCCTTCGGTATGGGTCGTCGTCCACCACCTTGCGGCTAGTGTCGAACTTTTTGCGAACGCCCGTTTTAACGACGGCAGCAACTTTATGGTTCGATATTGATTTGATCCGAGCACGGTTGGGTCAAAATTTAGAACAAATTCCCAACATTTCCGACGCCCAGATGCGATGGGCGTCCTTGTGGACGCCTGCTGAATGCATTCGTTGCGACCGCGAAAAACGGGCGTCTGAATTTCCGCCTAACCATCTGTCCCTCGGAGTTGCCAACTGTTTCTATCCCGCTCGCGCGCTCGTGCTTCCGTTCGTCATCCGTGTTTCCGTTTCTGAATGAATTTTATTGTTTCCGGTTTTGCGGTGCGAATGGGGAAAGTGCCGCGGAACACGGAGTGTCTGCTCCGCTGAACGACTGTTTGGGGCAATGTGGCGCGCTGCGGTGGGCGCGAGCATAAACCGGGTGGATGAAAAGTAAACATTTGCTCAGCTTTCATTCTACGACGGACCTTTGATCTGGACCCCTCTGTCTTCGTGGTGGTGCCGCGCTGCTGGCGGAACTTCTCACGCATCGTGAGCACCCTGTGACATCATTATGCATTCACCCCGACCCTTCGGGGCTCCTTCCACGGGCGATCCAGGATGATTTATCGGGTTTTGTGTGGACGCTTTGACAAATTGACACACGAGATGCTGCGCCACAAGATGGCACCTGTACCGTCTCTTTTTTCGCCTTACACAGCCGCGGGACCGGTGTTAAATGGACAAATTTCGGAAACGTGTCACCTGACGTCTGGGCCGCGCGGATCGATGCACTTCTGCGGGACGAGCAGTGCAACCTGTTCCGTCGAACTTCCCACTTCCAAGCGATCGCAAGGTCTGGATTCGTCTGGCACCATTTGTTCGCTTCCTTCCAGGTCTCATTTTTCGTGCGCCGTGACGTAGCGTGGCGCGAACACACAAATTGCCCGTTGACGAAAGTGCCCATGGCGGCCGCCGGTTTTGACAGCCACAAAATGAAATGTCTTCTTCGGGAAGACAACACTCTAAATTAAAGTCCAGAATGGAATTGAGAAAACTTTTTTTTCACGGCGTTCATCAAGCTTAACATTGATTAATTACCTTGCATTTGCCCGATGTGTCCCACATCGGGCCGCTTTGTCGCTTGTTTTGCATGAGACACATATGACCCGATTTATTGTGGCTTATGTTTGTACAGACCAGACAGAAGAAAAACTAACGATTTGACCTTGTTTTGATAATGCCCATAATACTAATTGTTCGTTTTTTATAATGTCAGGAACTGCTTAATAACGCAGTTCCATTAAATTTTGCGTGCCGAATGAAATTTCTGCTGCCAGAAAGGATGAAAACCTTGCAAAAGGCCTTCGGTGAGCAAGCTTTATCGCAAACAAGAGTTTATAAGTGCTACAAAATGTTTAAAGAGGGTCGACAAATCGCTAAAGTCGAGGCACGGCCAGGACAACCATCAACATCAGCTGATGAGCTACATGTCAGTAAAATCAATAAGAATTGGTGCTCCAAAATCGTCCGAGATCTTGCTGACCTTGTCAGAATACAGAATGGATCATTGAATAACGATTTGAGTTGCTATTTGGGCCCCAGAAAAATGTCGGTTGGTGCCGAAAACCCTCAATTTAATGCGAAAAACAAGTGCCCCGTTGAAGTGTGTGAAACAATGCTTTTCGATTATCGTAATAACCACCGTATTCGCCTCACTTAGCACCATGTGACTTTTGCGTGACTTCAAACGGTGTCCATTCCTTGGACACCGGTTGGCACAAACCGGTACTGCATCCGGGGGGACTACTTTGTGGGGGATGTTATGAATTTAGAAGAATAAATAAGATGTTTTTGAGTTATAAGCAAATTTCCGTTAGTATTTGGCCACAGTAGTATTTGGTTAGTTTGCATTCCCAAAATATGTTATCGTCTAGCCACGCCGTCTCGATGTTTGCCGTTGTCAACCGGCGAGAAGACGATCCTGAGTGCCAGGCCACCTACGCCACACGGGTGGCTAGTGAGCGCGGGCCCGTCGCGGCCTCGAATCGATCAATAACTGTCAATCAGCAAATCATGTCGTACCGTTGTACCAATAATTAACCTGTGCCGAAAATAGGATTTCAAACTCGTCGAACCGACCGTGGGTGGGGCGCCTGCGGCAATTGAGGTGCCCACTCAAAGTTTATCACTTTAATCGCTTCATTACCCAATTCGCGTCGGCGGCACACGCTTTTATGCTGCCCGTCGCCGGGAGATCGCCGGGAACACACAGCATAAATCATGATGCTGTGGCCCGAGTGGCTTATCTGTTGCCCCGAAAATAGAGCCTAATTGTGAAACGCCACAGCATCAGAGCCCGCCGAGCCGAAACGGCACGTGGCCGACGGAATGTCGCCCTTGGCCCTATTTCGACCCCAAGAAAGCGGGTGGAATGTGTTTGCTGAGTGCTTCCTTATGGCACCTTTTGCTGGCTTTCTCAAACATGGCCTCCGCTGACTTTTGAGACCTTGATTGCTGGGGGACTGGGGCTAAGGAGCGTGGTGTCGCCGGTTCACAGCACAACGGGGCTTGTCGTGCGTGTTACTACACTCGGTTCTACTGCCATGCGACTGGTAGACGACTAGTCTGACGTCATGAGCGTAGAAAGGTTACAGAACTTCTGGTCGCGCGTGAGGGTGTGAGCAATTTACCGTCGGGATTAACGGCTCCCCGATAGGGTCGTAAGGGAAAGTGGAGAACGAACATACCTCCAGCTTATCGCGGCCCGGGGCTGGTGCTGCGAAACGACGCGTTTGGTTGTCGAATTACCGAAACCAATCATCGACCGCCACAAAAGCGACCGCCGAGACCGCGATAGGGCAGCATCAGCATCGGCGGCAGTGACTAAGCATAAGCAATTACCAGGGTATGATTTAACAGCCGCACAGTTGACAGCATCCCGTCCGGAGGTGTGGCGTGGCGTGGCGCGAGGTAGATCAAAGATTACTGTGTCGCGTGGTTCCGCGTTCCTGGAACCGCCCGATGAATCGAACCCCGGAGCCGGCCCCTGCAAGCCAGCGCGGTGCTGGCGAAATTGCAAACTTGGCATAAAAAAGCACCTCCTCGCCGTTCGTGCCCCGCAACGCAAACATTCAGCTTCAGCACCCGCCTGACACCGGCCGCCGCCCACGGGCGGCGTTTGGCGTATTTAAGGTGCTAATTTGCTACAGCGCTACCGACGGACGCCAGCCGCCTGCGCGGCCCACTTAGAAGCAGTAAAAAATGTTGTGCACAGATACCACGACAAAAAAACAGCACTTCTCAACCATCTCTGAAAGTAGGTTGAAGTGATTTCAGATGAACTCATAAACGCGCGCACAGGCAGGAAAAACAGGAAGACCGCGGCCGCTAACGAAACGGAAGTTGATGCTGCGGTTCGGTGCGCGGCGAAGGTAAAAAAGAAACTAATAATAATAAAGTCTCAGGGGAAGGAAACAAACCCCAAACAGAAGTGTCTGTCTGTGATACGACCGACTTACGGCGCGAACAGAGGCGCCGCCACTGGTGTCTGGTTAAGGTTTGAATTACGCAAAACGACGACGATTTTGTGATCCGTCTCGGGTCGGGCTCTTACTTTGAGCATTAATCACCGACGGTAATTGCCGGGTGAGAATATACAACACACGTCACACTGTGGTCTGTGACCGTTCCGTTTCGGGGTTTTGTTGGATGCTTATTGTTAGTAAGGGGTTGAATCAGTCAAGCATGTTGGCACCAAAACACCGCATGTGGGTTAGGATAGGAGGTTAGGATCTAGTAGAAGGTATTAAAAATAGCTGAAAATGAATGGAATATGAATGAACGTTAGAATGAACATTGGGAATGAAATGAATAACATTTACTTATTTTAGTTAATTTCATTACTAAAAATGGAATTGTTTTCCCTTACACCATAGATAATGAAATTAGTTATGTAAAAGGTCTCTTTTGGGACGTACTTTAAATGATTATTTAATTTTTAATCTTAGAAAAAAATAAATGATTATTTGTTTTAATAAAGAAAACATGTTAAGCCAAGTTTCTATTTACCTTAATGGAGGTCAGCACGAAATCAAAGTCCCAGCATTACAACCTAAAGCAGTAGAAAACATTTTGTTGGAGCATGCTAACTTTTTTATGACACACTTATATGTTGCATTTCATGATCAACTGTTTTTCCTTTATTATCCTAAAATACTTTCGAAACGATTGATGATTCGGGTCAGGATGAATTTCTTAATTTGCTTGATTTATCAGGACTGCTTAAGCATACTTTAAAGTTGAAGGTTGGAGTGATGATTATTCTTTTGAGAAGTAACAATCTATCGAATCTTTGAAATGATTCTCGACTTACCGTAAAAGTGTTAAGGAATAACATCATCGAAGCTACTATTTACATTGAAAAATATAGAGAGGAAGATGTATTACTACATCGAATTTCCATATTACCGATGGAAAATCGTTACAAGTATGTGGAATAAAACTAGAAACCGATTGCTTCTCCCACGGTCAAGTGTATGAGGCCCGCTCATGAGTTTGAAACCTGTCATTGTTTTCCCAGCAGCTCTTCAATAAATGCAATTAAAATCAACGGTATGATTTTCCAAATAAACTATCATGTGCAATGAAACCACAGGGAAATGCCCAATTGTAATTACATGCCAAAAATTTTACCAGATCCCTCCAAGCGAATTTTAAATTCCTGAAATAGTAATGCGGGCAAAAACCTGCTTCTAGCACCCCAAACCAACCACAATTGAAAGACAAAACACTTTAGGAAGCGAAGCACCCTATTTTTCTTTCAAGACTGCTTTTTAGACCAAAGCTAACCAGTGCTTTCATTTCTGAATGCGTTCGTTGCGAATCAGGTGCCGATCGACCGAAACACACTGACATTTATTACGCCACGAACTAACAGTTGGATGATGCTTTTCCAATTTTTCAGTACACTTTCCGCGAAGGCCAGCGAGCAAGTGGAGCGTTACAGCCAGCACAAGACGTGATCGCCAAGCAGTGAACGCCAAGGTGGTTGTGCCATTCCTGCAATCGACGACCTTCGATTGAACCGACGGCGGTGGTGTGTGGTTGGGCGGGTGTGATCACGGATGGTGCACGGCCGTCCGGAAGCGCTTCCGGTGAAGGGGTGAAGTCGAGTGCGCGCGCGTGTGAGTGAGATTGTAAGAGTTGCAATAATAAGCCAGCAAAGTGTGAATACCGCAAGCGAAGCGAGTCCACCGTCCCGGCGGCGCTCGATTGGCGGTGGCGGTGGTGGTGGTCCGCGGGCAGGTGCGTGGTGGAAAACGCACAAGGACCGTCATGTCCTTCGGTGCGCGGGGCGTGATATTGGCGTTACCGTCGGCGGTGGCTACGACAGCGTGGCTGCCTCCGGGCGACGCACCGGGGCGTTAGTGGTGGTGGTGGTGGAGCATGGTGCGGCACCGTGTCGGGGTGGCACCGGGGCGGCGGGCAGGGTCCGGTGGAAGGGCGGCGTAACCACGGCCACGGTCCTGGGCGTGCTGCTCGTCCTGCTGACCGCTACCGGCGGCGGTGCGCGTTCGATCGAAAGTGGCGCGAGTGACGCCAACGTAACGGTAACGCCCGGTGGTAACGCCGCCTTCGTAGGTTACGGTGGCTTCGCAACGTACGGCAACCGTTTCGGGCGCTTGCTGCTGAACGGCACGCGCCCATTCGCGACGCCGGCAGCAGCACCCTCAGCAGTGACCTCAACCCTGTCGACCACCGCGGCCGGAGCCGGAGCTGCCCCAGGAGCCGGAGCCGGAACCGCTCCCGAGCACGGACTCGATGAGGGCGTCGGGTTCGGCGCGCCCGATGGAACCGTTTCCGCCGGCTTCAACGACTCCAGCGAGATGCCCCAAATTCCGGAGTACATCCGGGCGACGTCGATGGTGTTCTGTATCATTATCATGTGCCTCGGCGTTATCGGCAACGTTATGGTAAGTGTCGCTCCCGTTTCGAACCGTGTGCACCACGGCGGGTTGATTACATTGCCGGGTGGTTCCGGGCGGCCCTGTGATTTCATTTCATCCTTGCTCTCCCGTCCTCCCCGTCCCCGTTCCGCAGGTCCCGATCGTGATACTGAAGACGAAGGATATGCGCAACTCGACCAACATCTTCCTCACCAACCTCAGCATCGCCGATCTGCTCGTCCTGCTCGTCTGCACGCCGACCGTGCTGGTCGAGGTCAACTCACCGCCGGAGGTCTGGGTGCTCGGCGAGGAAATGTGTAAGTAACGGTTTCGCTCCCCTCTATCCGCCATTATTGATATTTCCATCGTGATAATGGAGGGGAGGATGGCCGAGCTTCGTTTCGTTTCGGTCGGAAGTCCAGCTAAACGCACCGCTTCCGCCGGATGGGCACTTTTGACAAGTTTTGCGTTATCTCTGGCCGTTACTTCTTGGGCTGTGCGGATTGCGGATTGGTGTGCGCTCGCCCGTTTAGATGGCCGCCCACTTACGGGTGTCATTTCCTGCGGCGTGGCCAATGCATCTCGTTCGTCGTCTTTCATCTGCGCTCATTACATGGCGGCGAAGGGAGCGCTGCCGAGCTTCGCTACGGCTTCGCATGATCTAGAGATCTTACGGAGCGCGATAAGCAGCGGGAATCAATTAAGAAATGGCCAAATTCGTTGCCACCGCCGGGACGGGGACAGATCAGTAACGTCGGGGTACCTCGCCCCGGTTGTGTCGGGTTTGGATCTACATTTCACCGTCAAGCGTTGGGTTGGAACACTGTTAAAGCTTCAAAAGAAAGTTTTTTTTACATAATGGAAATGTTCTTCGAAATTGGCGAGAGCTTTGTTCAGTGTTTCTTCTTTCTTTATTTGGCTCTTTGATAAGTGATAAGTGATTCCTCTGCTTATCCGGTAAATACAATCGCAGAGCGGTCTTGTGGCCTGTAAAGCCCGGTCCACACGTAACGATGCATCGTTTCAGATCCGCTATCGCTACGATGCACACATGTCTATCCACACGCACACATGTATGGAAATTGGTCCGAAATTAATGCTCGACGCATTCAATTTTTTTGATCTGAAACGATGCATCGTAACGTGTGGACCGGGCTTAAGAGAGACAATGTCTCAGTTCGCCAATAAATGATCTGAAGTGAAGTTTCTACGTACAAGGGCTGTTAAAAAAGTAGTAAGACATTTGAATTTCTGGGAGTTAGGTTTATCCGATTTACAATTTTTTTACAAGGTTTACAAGGTTGCTGCACATGACTTATGGTGAAAGGTTCGGCTATTTTGAGTAATCAGTCAATTTTTGACAGCTATTTTTGGCTCATCGGCGATGGCGTCTTTATCTCCTAAATCGTATCATAGCGTCGTCTTTTCATGGCCTCCTTCAGTTTCCGGAATACGAAAAGGTCACAGGAGGTCAGATTTGCAGAATACGGTTGCTTTGGCATCATTAGTGTGTTGTTTTGGCCAAAATTTCGCGCAGAAACAGTGATGTGTCCAATTCAATTTTGGTTTTCCCATAAATTCGGGCTCGTGTGACGGATTGCTTCGCGCAAATTGCGCAGGTAATATTTCTAATTGACCGTTTTATTCTTTGGCAAGAACTCATGATGCACCACGACCCTGTAATCTAAGAAAACTGTAAGCAAAACTGTTCACATTCGACCAAACTTGGCTTTTCGACGTTCACATCTTCTCGGCCCTCTGGAAAAATTTTATACCTCCCTATAAGCGCTGCTTTTGGTCTTGATAGCTTCAGATAGATAGGGAAATTGGGATCAATAGTTACTAACCGTGCCCTAAGATCAAGACTTGGTGCATTTCTGTAGAGCGCGTCCGGTTAATGTAATAGCGTTTCGCATGTTTTTAAATTTTCTGGGCAAATAAGTTGCCCAAGTTCACACAGTGAGACGCCTTTTGTTGACCCGACATGAATCCTATAATCGGAAACATTAAACGTAAGCCAAGTTAAGGAATTTGCACATAATGATTGAGAATTCTAATGTTTTAATATGCTTCTCTAATTGTTGCAACATGCACAGGGACTCTTATAGGCTAACTTAGGCTCAAAATAGGAGCACTAGAAAATCACGACGTTCTGCCGTCTTGTTTACGATTATTGACGGTAGCAAAATCCCAAAGATGTCGTGAACGACTCACCTCACTTCGCCGCACGTGCCAGTTTGTCAACACGAACAAAAGTGCTGCTATTTCTCATTTCCGTGTCCGTGTTTGCGGCGGGTCAGAAACTTGCAGCTCGTGATCCGTCTGAAACGTCGTGTCCAGCCGAACGCGGATTGATTTCCCGCTCCCCTTAAGGCATGCTGGCACGTTGTTCGCACCTGTTCCACTGTCATCGACTGCAGCGACTGCAATAAACTCATCGATGGGTGGTCGGCCCGAGACACCATTCGTGGCCCGATTACACCGACGGCTCGGTGCGACGTGCCGTTGACGAACTCGGCCGTGTACCGTGGCACTGATTTACATCGCAATCGCAATGGAAACAAATTCCACCCACCAAACCACACACTTCGGGACCTCCGCAGTCTGGTAAGGTGGCCACCACTGCGACCGACTGCATTCCCATTCTCCCGGGCGAGCGACTGCCGGGAATCGGTTTTTGAATGTGTTCAGCAAACGTTATTAACATAAAATATGACCCATTGGGCGGCGTGGACGGGCGATAGGAAGCACGGTCACGGTGGCACCGTAACGACGCCGACGTCGTTGTCTGAGGAATGTTCCACGTTTTTGCGGTCGTTCTTTTCTGCGGTTGGTTGCCTTTTTTCCGACCATTCTCAGTCTCGGCCCGGTAACGAGTCTTGTCGGAGGTTGTTGTTCCCCCTCCGGAGCCACGCAGGCTACCGGAAGCGGCTGGGGTAGACAAGGCACGAGCGTCTGGCTGGTAACGATAGCCGAAACCGGTCGTCCCCGCTATCGTGCCTCGTCGGGGATGATAAGAGCTCGATTCCCACAAGAAAATCTCCCGGTGCCAATCAACAGTTACGAAAGCCCATGGGTTTGCGCCCCGTTTTTGGCAGTCACCGGAGCCGGTCCGGAGCCGGCCCTGAATCGGGCTCGATAAACCACGCACCGCGGCTCTTAATCCCAGTGCTGATGAATATGTATTAAACTGGCGACGGTTGAAGGTAGCGGTAATTCAATTCACCCGTGAGATAGGATCTTGCAGACTTCGGATCGCCTTTTGCAGTCCGTACGATTTGGTTGAGTTCCGGTCTTTTTTGGCCCTTTCTTCAATTTCCGACACCGCACAAAGGAAGACGTCTTGCCGTGGGTCATGCATGGCGCAAGGACGAACGTGCCCGGTTAACGGGGCGGGCCCAATGCGAAGAAGGTCAACTCTGGAGGCCGAGAGGCCTACCGTACCGTGTCCCGCAGGCGGCCCGCAAGCCGAACGAAGATCCGACCCGGGCGACCGGGACCGAAAGCGAAAAGTGTGATAATTTAAATGCAATTTCACCACGGGATGCCGGCGGAAATTACAATTAATTTTGGACATGCTCTGGTTGCGCTTTTTCCGCTCTCGGCCGGCTCCAGGCCGGGTACATTATGGCCATCGTCGTAACGCATCGGGTCGGGTTGCGGTGCTTTCAGTGTCCATGCTCCAACACTGGCTGCGATAGGGTAATGAAAGTGCCACCCGGGAGAGCCACCCACTGCCACGCCGACAGCTAACAAACACTTTAGAAGACACCGGAGAACACACCGTTCAAGCGCCGAGATTGGCCAACTTGCCAACTCATTGGAGGAGTGTTCGCTGCCGCGTGGAGTTCTTGGTTGGCCGGTTAGAAGGTAGAACGAAGGCTGCCGCGAAGCCTTCGCCGTGAGGTGCGTGAAGTGGTGCTACGCCTGGGTAAGCCCGGGCAAGCAATAAACCGATTACCTGGTGCTACATAAATCTGCCATCATGAACTTGTTGCATCATTCGCGAGGTGATCGAACCGGCGCTCCCATGCGCTCCACTCTTGGACACCCCGCCGTGGGGTGAAAGCTTCGAAATGCGCATCCGGAGCCGGTGGTGGAAAGCTATGAAATTATGCCCAGCACCGTGCCGCGTGCCGACGCCGTGAACGCGCGCAGGAAGCTAATCGGGAACGTCTCTTGGCGATCGCCAGTGGAATGCAGTGCATCTAATGCAATTAAGGGGAATGCAGAAAAAAAAACGGGCGAACAAGCCACTGTCGATGAGCAAATCCCGATCATAAGATGCTTAATTTAATATCGCTGCGCTGCTTTGTGGGACGGCCGTTACGGGCGAAATAAGCGGATAATTTGGTCTGCATCATCACAATCGATTTATGGTATTAAATTGTTGCGCAAAATTGTCTGTCGGGAGATTTTCGGACGATAAATTATGGACCTCTATGGACGTTAAACTATGGACCTCCCGAGATTGGGACCGGACAGGTATATTCACTAGCCGCTTCCTTATGAACACACATTAAAGGTGAACATAAACAAGCGAGTAAAGTACAAACTTTGCTACTTAAAGAATTAAATTGTCCTAAACTACCATCAATTTACCACCGCGACCAAAAAGTTCCCGGAATTTATATCAAAATAAATGATATCTGTTTATTGCTCAAAATCGAGTAGCCCTCGAAGTAATTCCCATGAACTTCAACGCACTAATGCCAGCGCTGGATCCCGCTCTTAAAACATTTTCGAAACTCGATTGATTTGATTAAACAGGAAGAACTCGCAGGGGGCCAAATCAGGTGAATTCGGTGGTTGTTGGATGGTAGTCGTGTTATTTTTAGCCAACAACTCGCGTCTAATGGCAGCATGATGCAAGACCCACGGGATGCTTGGCCCCCAATCCTTGCGTTTTTGACGGATTAATTCCAGCAAAACGCTTCAAAACACCAGAATAGTACTCCTTAAAGCGTCCTTAATTTTCTTTTTCAACAGTTGCATAGTTTGAAAACCGTTGGAATAGTTGTTGCTCATTCAAATCGATTTTTGGAATGTTCAAAAATAGTCAAAACGCTTAGATATGCATGTATTTAATTGTACGCAATATTCACAACTGTTGACGAAATGAGGTGAAATTATTCTGGGAGCATTAGAGACAGTTAAAGCAACGAAACAAAAAAAATGCTAGAAGCGCCGAGTGCTAGTAGTGACAAACTCCTATCGTCCTTGGAACTTTTTAACCACCTTACATAATACACTGTAAGGCGTAGTGTTTCTTTGTTGCTGCAATATACAGATACAGAACAGCCCAGCAATAACTAATGTCCAACTGCCACTTCATTTTAGTTGGACATATCATTTGAGCTTAAGCTACTTTATGAAAAATATTGGTTCAATCGATGATCGGGATGATCATATAAGAATTATTAAACACAAAAATGGATTTAGAAAGGGTAAAGAGTTTGCCTATTAATTATAGAATATCTATCACAAAAATTGACAACTTCATGTTGCCATTTCGAGCGATCGCTTACTTTACGTTGGAACCGTCGCCGTGTGTACACTCGAAAGACTAATTGTTATTACGGTCCAGCTACCAACGTGGCCCAACGCAGAATGTTTTGACATCCATTTCGCCTTTTAAAATCACATCAACCCCTTCCCATAATGCGGGTTTTGCCGGCGAATGGCGCAAGTGTTTGCCTTGCCAGTGCATTGTGCTTCGACGTCTTTGTGCAAAATACTGCCAAAAGCATTATTGTTTGAGCTGAGGTCCACTCAAACGCAGCGCGCTTATCCTCTGCGATGTGGCGCTGTTTTCCTTGGCAGCGGTCTTCTGAGGCAGGAGTCGGATAACGGATAAAGTAGCGCCAGCGGTAAGTGGATTTTCATCCTTGCAGCGTCTCCGGGTGGAAGCTCGCCCCCGAGCGCGGGACGTGGAAGATCCTGCCGATACGATCAGAAGCTCATTTGGCGTCATGGTGTAGCGGCGGCCCGGTGGACCACGGTCTGTGGCAGAGATAAAAGTGCATCGATTTATGCGTCCTGCGATGGCACGTTGCAGCTGGCTTACTGGTCCCTTCTTATTGGCACTTGCTTGGCCGCAAGAAGCAATAGGGAGCCGTCACGTTGCACGGCACGGGCTCCTAGGCTGTGGGACGCAAGTGAAAGAAAGAATCCGCCACCGTACAGAGGGCGCTCCAAGTTTGTATCCGGGGATTAGATTTCCGAGTGTGTGCTCGCCAAATGTCCGGCGCTTTTGTCCCCGGAGGCAGGTTGGGGGCGAAATTTAGGTCATCGTCAAGTTCGTGGCCGGTTCGTGTGGGCTGCTGCTCATCTCAGCAGAACCATTGTTGTCTTCCCAGCAGTGGTCATTGCGTGGCCCTAGGAACCAATCTGAACGCCATTAAAACGACTAGCCTACGGCGGGCGACATGGGTGACCGGATGTGGATGTAAGTTACACCGTCCGTCCAGCTACCGCCGACCAGGCGGCAGCTTATGTCAGCCAGAGCAAACGTAATGGTGCACATGCTTTATCCGCTGCCATAAATCATCATTAGAAATTGTAACCTACATTGTGCTACCGTACCGTACCAGTGAAGCGTGGAAAATCATGTTTGCACAGATTTCTTCATTTTGCTAGCCATGCATTTGCCAAATCCAGTTATAAAATTGCAATTAAAATTGTGACACGATTAAGAATCGACACGTTCGCGAGTTATGCATGCCGATGCCACAGATTATCGCATTTACTCATCGTTACTGTTTGACCAGGTTCATGATTCACCTAAAAAAAGACTCCTTCATTTGCATTGTTATTTTCGCATCATTTATCAGTCGTTCAGAAGTTCTAAGGAGCCTAACCAAGAGCTATTATTCCCACAAAAACAAAAGAAGTACATTATCGGAGAACATACAAAATAAGGAAAAGATTTAAATAAGATACATCCAAAGTAGCCCAAGATTGCTTCATCGTTTACTGATAAAAGCCACCTTCGAAAGGCACAACGGCCGAGCTTGGCCTTGCTTTGTCTTTCCGAATAACCTCCAAGGTTTCGGTCGGAGCTATCGAAAGTTCTGGGCCCTATCGGATATGAAGCGATTTCACCCTTTTTTCTGCTTCCGATACTCGTATGTTGCGAGCTTATCGATACCAACTACCAACCCACGTGCATACTAAATGATGCAACCAGGTTGCATGCTCTTTTTACGTCCCAAACTACACGGCCCTCGGGCAGTGCCTTTCTTACTCGACTATCGGGATCAGAAGCGCTCTACCGTGACCAACGTGACACCGTCCAGGGAAAAAGCGGATTGCCTCGGGCCTTGATGCATCCCTAGTTTCGGCAACTTGTCTTCGGGTTGGCGGCGTTGGCAGAATTCATTAAAATTTGAACTTTCGCCCGTTCACTGCCCCGTGTGCACACGGACCTCCCCCGGGGGAGATTACGTTTTGGGGGGCAAACAAAATGTAAAAGAGAAGCAACCTGAGCCGCAGTAGTTGTTGGTGCAATGTCCGGGTCCGGCAACTGCATTGCCAGCAAGTCGGGTTTCGAGAAACTTTCCACCGTTTGAAAGCTGCAGCAATCGGTGTCGTGCGAAGCAGCGCACCTTGAAGATTGTTTGGCACTTTATATGCATTTGGTGGCGACCCACAATGCACCCATTGACGTTTCGGGCGCGCCACATGTACAGCCAGATGAATTAAGTACACTCCTTGTGGCGGCTGCGGTGACTTCCGTGTGCAAATTAGTGCCGTTTGCGGCCCAGTCCACAATATCGAGTTCCCGAATCGGAGGTAACAGTTTACCGCCGCCATTAGACAGAACCGCCCAGACGGGGGCACTAAACCGTAATTAGCGCCTCCTCGTTTGCGAAGGTGTAAACAAGACTTCAGCTACTTCGGTGCCCGTGTCCGGGGGAGGATACGCAATTTACGAACTGCATTACGGCGGTTGGTGTGGCTGCTTCTGGATTGGATTTCGAATTTACCGAGAGGCGCCACAAAATCCGGGCGCCCACGTGCGTGTGTGTGTTGGCCGCATGTCAAGGAGATGCTGTTTTTTTTGTGCGCGATTGATGGCCCGGCCTACACCTCAATTACCGGATGAAGAAATGCGCATCCGAATGCGGGGTGGGAGCTCGAGGTTCAATCGTCGTCGCGTCGCGAACCGGTCACCACCATTAGATCGTGTGTAAGATGATCGTCCACGGAGCCGAGCCGTTGGATCGGATCCATACCGAGAAGAGAGAAGCGTCCGCCAAAAGTGCAATCATAATCAACTGGGAACAGGGTCATAAATAAACGTATCCGCGCGTCTGGCGAGACCGCGACACGGACACCGGCGGCAGTCGAGCTCGCTTCGCGTAGAACTGTCAGCAGATCCAAAACCGGAATTCTGATGGTGGAATGCATCTTCTGTATGCAAGCGCCGTAATGGACCTCTGGTGCTTGTGGTTTATGGTGCACCAGGGCCATACTAATGAGCTTGGAGATTGGGGAGTTTAGGATGAAGGCGGCGTGCGGTAGAAGTGAGGCACCGGTCAGAAGCAGAACGAGTAGCAGATTCTTCGGTGGAGGATCAAGATTAATGTTCCCACCTTTCTTACTGCTGCTACGATACGGTACGGTCAATTGTGAAACACCAACAATGTTGCCCTTCATTGTATCCGAGCCAATTACGCGTTTGAACTGCCTCGGATGTTTTAATGTTGCGAACAATGGTGACGCATGCGAAGATGGGTCCACCATTCCATTATGTTGTGTTCGACCGGGGATTAAGCTTTCGCACTCAAGTCAGATGTCAGTGTCAGTTTGGATTCGAATTGAAACGTCTTTGGCTTGGAAGCGGGCGGTTCGTCGTAGTCGGATGATCTGCGGACGAACGACGGACGTCCACGAAAAAAAAATCGTCTCTTTATCGTTCACGCCACTCAAGAGGGTGGTGCGGTCATGGCGCGAAATGATCATCATCATGATGAACGGAATCGATAGTCAAGTATCAGGAGCGCAGACCGCAGATTCTCCGTCATCCAGCGTAGTTGGCTTCATCCGTCACCGTGAACGTTCCTTCGGACAAGCTGCCGATCCGGCCGATGAACAGAACGTGGCCGCCGGTTTGCGGACACCACCGAACGGGGTTCACGGGTGCACTAAACCGTGCGTAGGATGAATTAACGTCCCCGTGTGCCAAATGACGCCGAAGAAGGCACCGGCGTGGGTCATCCGACGCGGTGACAGACTGAACAGCGCGAAACGACTAATACTCAAACCCAATTAGGGCCGATAAGATAAGGGAACCAAGTGACTTTACGGTACGACTCTGTCGAGAACATAAAAAACGAAATAAAAATAAAACAAGCGACAAGATCACAAGTTGACCAAGAAGAAACAAGTTGGCAAAACTACATTTTGCATTTGAGGTTTGTTTTTTTCTCAAGAGCAATAATAGCATTAGTACTTTATATTTTCAATATTATTTGGTGCATAGAACTGTAGTAAAAGCTTTGTTGCATATGAAACCCTTAAGAAGTATTTTTCTAATTTTTCGAAAGTGGCCATCTAGTCATACAAGTATTAATTATGTATGAAATAGTTTCAATATTTAGCTAAAAAGTTTTTATTTTAATTTATAGAAATATCTTCACAGGTTACTTTCACATAAAAGTACTTCTTTAGTTCATCCACAGGGAACGAGTTGCATCATTCTGGACCGCTAATGCAACTATAATTATGTAATCAAACAAATGGCCCCCAAGAACACACGCCAGCCAATTGAGCGCATGCATTCCAATATGACAGGAAAAAAAAAGTCTCAATCCACTGTCGACGACCGGCGTGCGAATGTTTATCTTTCCTCCGCGTGGTCGATGCATCCCCACGGTGCACTTGTGCAGTCCGCTCTTTTATACAGCCGATGATTATTTGCATAAATATTTTGATCAACCATGTCGACTTGTTTTGCTACACGCCAGAAGTTCTGGGCCAGCATCAAAGAAGATCGAAGTCAGCCATGCCAAAAGAGACCCTGAGCAGCTACGTTGGTCTCTGACCAGCGATTTGTTGGTGGATCGTGTTTCGTGGCTGCGTGTGGATCTGTGACCGTCACCCGCGACGCTTTACTGACGTAGTCGGTTGTCAAACGGTAGGAAAACTTCAATCGAACGGTGCCGCGTCCAAGCAAACGGACGATGGGCGGTGGGTTAGCCTTTCTTTCGACGAATACCCAAGGTTAGCTGTGCTTGATTACTGCCATCGTGGGTCCGGTGGGGTACGATTTATGGTGGTGGTGGCAGGCCAACGGAAATGTGGACGTTACATTCGAATACCCACAGAAGCGCTGGACAGTTTCAACATCCGTGCGGGGACCCTTTTTGGGCTACCGGCCTGGGCCAGGAAAAGATTGGCTAGGATTTCCGGCACTTCGATGCGTCACACGGGAAGCGGACACATTAGGCTTGTTTTGGGGTTTAGAAGTGCACGACCACCCGACACCGGCACCCAACACCTTTGGCCCACTTTGGCCCACTTTGGCCGTTATGTGACAAAGCGTCCGCCAGCGCCAGCCGCGAAACCGCGACGCGTTGAACCGTATTATTTTTATCGTTTTTCGAAGCACCACAATGAGAAAACAATAAATAGCGACCGCTAGGGCTAGGCGACCGAACCAGTTTAGTGGATCGGAAACCGAAAACTCCACTAATAAAGCATGAAACGGTGTCATTGGAGCGTGCAAATTGATAAAATTTTATCATCGTGTACACACCCAAAGGGTTACTATTTGAATACATTTTGGGGCGATGTGTCCCGGTGCTGAAATTGGACCGGCAAACAATTATGGAAGGCTCCTAATTTATCGCTGTTCAATAGGGTCCATAAACACGCAACGCAATTCCCCGACAGGTTCGCCGCTTACCTCGATGGCCCAATTTACCAACCACTCGGCTGTGCAGTTAATATATCACTCGAAATCTTTTCGAACATGACTGTAGCAGAGACTATTAATGTAACACTATTAATATAAAAAACCAAGAGTATTAAATTAGATAAAAAAAAATTATATGCCAATTTAAATATGCCCAGTTAATTTGTTTGTTTTAGTAGTAGGAAGCTAATCAAAGCACAAGAATTATGTTCAAACCCAGATAAACGAACGTGTATGGAGTGAATGTAATTAATTAAACAATGAACAAGGACACTATGAAAATTGAAAAGCAGAAAATAAGTTGCTGCCACCAGCTACTGTACACTTATCGAAATAAAAATTCCGATTTGGCCACCCATTCCGGTTAACTCGCCGGTTTTCCCGGCCCGGCGTGCTGAAATGATAAACGAACCGGTCGCGTAGTAGTAGCAGTAGTAGTATGATGGTAATTAGTTACGAATCTAATTAAAAACCAGTGAACCAGAGAACCGAACCGATGAGTTTCTTCTGTGGATCGTCGAAAGTAATTTGGTCGCATCGTTTGGTTGAAAAGAAAATCTTTCGCAGAGCTTTATATTTTTGTTTTCTCACCCTATCTGTCTTGTCGCGAGAAAACAGAAAAGAAAACATGGTAACGGGAACGGCCGGAAAACTTTTGATGGAACTAGGTGTGACAGGTATGCTTTCAATTTTTCCGTGGTTTTTTTCTGTTTTTTTGCGAAACCCAATGCCGTAGAATCGAATGAACAAAACCACTCGAATGGTTCGGGGAAGTGCCGACTGTTATTGCCAATCATCTTTAAGTATTGTTGTGAAACAACACTTGTAGTGCCACTTCTAGTGGCAGGATGTTATGTGAGCAAAATGATCGTCGTTGAAAATAAACAATTGTGTAGTTGAAGCTTCTATGAGCATTCAAGTTACGGAGAATTAAAAAAAGGAATCGAGAAAAGTGCAGTGACCATCCATGGTAACCGGGTTTAGTTGTACTTGAGATTTACCGGGAAGCCGGGAAGTGAATTGCTGTGTTGTTCGAAATGAATGCTGATCGGTAGAAAAGTAACAGAAGCGCAGACGATTTCCGAAGCAAAGTGCAAATCCGTGAACGGTAATAGTAAACCAAGTGCCGGCGGCGAATGAACAGAAAAAGGTTGCTTCAAGTTCACTGTTTTCAAGAGTCATGAACATGGGTGGATGATTTTCGCAATGCTCCAAATTTCGTTCATGAGCCATGTTAAAAATGAATATAGAAAATAAATATGTTTTATAGAAAGAACAATAGCAAATAATGAACAACCAGCCGGGAGCTATTGTTTTGTTTTTGCGTGTTCATTTTGAAACTAAGTTGTTGTTTGCAATTCACGATTAAATAGATATCATTTGAATTCTTAAATATATCAGCTTAAAGAAGCATAAATAAATTATGTTAAGGTTGTTTCGTTAACCCAACGATAGAGTTGTGTGTGGTTCCCCATGTTGAAATTGTCTAAAATTTTGTTTTTACTTTCTCCACATCACTCCAGCTCACTACACACATAACGATAAAATCCAAACCCGCAATCGCCAATAAAAAATACAATCCAAAATCAAAGGAGTGCCGCCGAAACCGTATGGTACACATCAGAACCGGTGCGCCTTTGGACGTCTCAGACCGGCCCCATTAGCACCGGCTTCGCTTCGGCAGCCGCAAAATGGAGCCACTAAATTGGTTTTGCTCAGCCATCAGCACCGATTTTTCCGTCGTTCGGTCCAATTTTCTCGATCCTCGACGCCGGATGCCGGCGTACGAAATTAATTCGTAATATAAGCGTTAATGTTTACATGACGCCGATTTTGCGCCAACGTCGTTACGCCACATCTTGCTGGTTCTTCCTCCGAATCGCATAGCCCGGGACCCCCGGCAGCTACTTCCGGCGCTAAGCACCGGTTTGAGGTTATGTTTTTGTTGTGTTTACCGATGCGGTTTCGATTAGGCTGTGTGGTGGTTCTGTGGGCTGTGTGATGACTTGGGACGTGTTGGGACAATTTTCTCTAGCTTTGTTTGTGTGTGTTATCCGTCTTGTTCCAGGCAAGGCGGTACCGTTCGTGGAGCTGACGGTGGCGCACGCAAGCGTCCTGACGATTCTGGCCATCTCCTTCGAGCGTTACTACGCGATCTGCGAACCGCTGAAGGCGGGCTACGTTTGCACGAAGGCGCGCGCCCTGCTGATCTGTCTCGCGGCCTGGACGGTGGCGGCCATCCTTACAAGGTAATCTCACGCACGCACTTCGACCGCCAGACATAACTCGCCGACGCCGGCAAACGATGGGAACCGATGCTTTCGTATAACACTAACGCACTAACAAGATCCGCCCTATCCATCAATCCAGAGTGGTGTGTCCCCGGTCCCGGTGGTGTTTGCTGTCGCTTGAACGCTTCGTTCGGTGTAATGTTACACGCTCCGCTCCGCTCTGGTGTCACCCGTAATCCGTTCGTTCGCATGTGCATGTGCCCGGTATGTTTATTCATCTTCCCGCTTTATGTAGTCATCGTCTAAGAACGCATTATTGTCGCACTCTCGACCGTTAGAATCACATTCCGGTAACATGAGCCCAAACAGCCGGATGGGCTGATCGATCATGACACACAGCGCTTCACCGCCAGAGGACAGCACTTAATCGAGCAAACGAGTTAAGGCCCGCGCCAGCCGTTACGGCTCCTTACGGGCCGGCCGATCGATTGATTGATTGCAAGCGTGGAATTGTATCGTTCCCCATTTGGGCGGCTCATTTGGAACCACTTTCCATGATGTCTGTCGCGATGACACACGGCTCCGCGTTGCTTCCATCGCGTTGTTCCATCTTACGGCAAAATTCGTTACGGCTCTGTTTGCTCACAGCCACTCCCAGGTCTCTGCCGGATGATCGACAAAGTGACAAGTGGTTAGCTGTGCAGACTTGTGGATGATGTACTTGCTGGACATGTATTTCTCAAACTGAAATTTGACCTACTTCGAACTACGGAGAAGAATTGGGAAGTAAAAAAATTACCATAATTAGCATATTAACATGTAATTATTTAGTTGCGGCTTCAGAGTTTCAGAAGTTATTTTTAGTATAGAAAACCAAACAACCAGCTTTGTTCTTTACACTTTCTCCAGCATGTTTTATGGTTTGAATACACATAAAAAACTATTAATAAGGTCATCCAAACATAAACGGGGCTTCCGCGTGGTACGAGGCTTTGCACGAGCTTTCCTCACGAAGGCCGTTTCTTGTGCCATCCTTTTAATAATCCACCCAAAAATGCAATGTCACTGTTTTAGGCTGTCCGTTTTTTTCTCTCCTATCCTGGCCTGTTTGTGGCCTTTTAATAAAATATCAATCCGGCACCAAACGGGCGCGCGCACAGCTTTGCTACCGTTCTCGGGAAGTAATGTTTACGACGTTGGAGTCGATCCGGTTCGTCATCGTGGGCGTCGGGTTGGGTAATTGCAAACGTTGCAACAATCTTTCTGCCATTTCGGGTGGCACCATAAATGTCGTCGCTCAGCTCACGGGCGGAGACTACCTTGGGCGGTCGATAAATGTATTTCGGGTGTTTCATTTTCGATATCCACGCTGGTGGGGAGCTGAAAGCTTGATCGAACTGCAGTTTGGACCTGGAGGAGCCCGATATTCCCGAAGATGAAAAAAGCCAATCCGCCAAACGGTGAACAAATGGAAGGCTATGATTCCGGACGGCCCGACGCCGTCCACTGGTGATGTGAGTGACGGTGCCTGTTCGCGGGTTGGAATCGTGAAAACTTTCGGTGATTGCTTCCCTCTGGCCCGCTGTCGAATCCACTCCGAGCAGCGCGAACGATGAGCGGGAGTAGCAAAACCCGAATCGTCCATTTGTGAAGACGCGACGAATATTAATGTAATAGTTTCGTTTCTTTTGATACCAAATGTACCGTGAAGCCCGGTTGCCGTGCCCGGCCCTGGTTCGACGTTCGGTCCCAACGGCTGCAGGATATAGCTTTGCGTCACAATTCACTCAGCAAAGCAGGACGACCCAGGGATCCAGGGAGTGTCCATTTCACTTCACGCTCAAGGCAAGAAGTGCTGTAGATTGCACCATAGCGCCAGGCACTCGCCGGAGGGCCACTGTAATTTTCTGGGTTTGCTAGCGACTAAAGTGGACTGTGCTGCGGCCACTAGCGACTGCGAAAAAATACATCATCCGGACCAGGCTGCCCATAAATTGACGCTGCCACGTGGCGTAAGGGTTAAGACACCCCGCAGCAAACAGCGAACTTGCGGCGGCGGCTGAAGGATGTGGACATTTTTGAAGAGCAACCCGTTCCGCCTTTTTTGGAACCGTTTGTTTGTCAACGCCAGCCGGCAATGGCTGCGAGCTGGCGGCCAACATCCTCCCGAGCTCGCGGATGTGTTTAGAGGTTATTATTTTGCGTCTTTAGTAAATAGAGTTACTTTACGCTGATCACGTCGCTTAGTGCCAGGATCCGGATGTTGGAACGGAGCAGCAGGAAAACCGGCAGAACGTGTGATGTGTGTGTTTAGAGTGTGTAACTTTTCTGTTTACTTACTTAGTAAAATCACATTATTCGCTGACGCAGAGAGCGAGAGAGAGCTGACGGAAGCTGTAGAACCGGCAGAAAGAGTTTGATGTGTTTTGTCTTCTGCAAACGAGAAACTTTGCCATTTTCTTTACGGAGTCGCTGTTGGCCGGGCAAGTTCTTGGGATGAAAATGGTATGAAGTAACGGAATGAAAGCGAAATGAAGATAAACTTACTAAAGTACTTGTAGAATCATTTTTGTGTAGAAATGGCATAATTTCGTTTATTGGAAATTTCGAGGCTCGTATAATACGATGTACTCACGGCAAAAGATCGAGTTTCTTGTTTTTTATATGCGAAACCAACAGCGAAACGGTAGACAATTTATCTCAAACAATAACTCTACCGTGCAGTGGACCATCGTTTTCCGCGAACATCGCAGCCAACTACTTCATCCTCGCGGGTGACACGTCCGGACGTTGGGCCCAAGTGCGGTCAACCAGTTAGCTGGACTGTTATTGGCCACAGTGCCGTTCAGAACGCGCAGAATGCTTCCCTCGTCACTGCTATCGACGTTAATTAGAGGACCCGTGGCACAAGAAAACTTCTTTATTGGTCAACTTTAATCATTCAATTTCATTTGAAATTCTCCCGGTATGTCGACCATCGAACGGGGAGAAGGACCTTTTATTCTGTTGTCATTAAGACTGCACGTTTACGATGGGCCTGCGGGAAGCGTTGGGCGAAGTGGGTTCCGGTAAGAACACGTTCTCCTGGTTCGTTCCTCGTGATGGCGGAAATACTATAATTGTGCTTTTGTTTTATGACAAACTCGTCATTCCTGCTACGGGGACGATCGCAGTCAAAAGCATGCCTTCGGGTGTCCCCTGGAGTGCATTTGGTTGAACGTTTACTTGTATCTCTTTCTATTTTCCACCACTTTAAGGGGTCGCGTCTCCGTCGACTTCAAGTCAACATGATTTACTGGCCATGTGCTTGCCATGGCGACCGCGCGAAATTCATTCCATTCATTACCGTCCTTCTGTTTTCCGTCCCACCACAATGAAGGCGATTTATTTGCGTTTGCCGCTCGTCAGGACGCTCTGCTGCTGTCGTCACAGTTGCGACTCGGCGGTTCTCGGCCGTTTGCCCTTTATCGATCGTTTCGGAAGAAAATTCGTCAGCCAAGCACAGTAACGAAAAATGCGATGATAACGAAACCCGGTGGCAATTTTTGACGGATGCCTGCAGTGATCCGTTCTGCTGGATGTACTTGAAATATTTAAGGGTCACTGATACCACCGGTCCGGTTGGCTGCGAGCTAGTCGATTGTTCGACCGCACAGAAACATAATGACCAAACTGGCCAGTTCTTCTTTCTTTTTTGGCGCTACAACCGCTGAGCAGTCTTGGCCTGGTCAGTTAATGGTTAAACTGGCCAGTTAATAAATAGTAAATACCGCCCTAAATTGAACCGCGACCGGCTAGATTATGGCAAATTATTTTCCAAATACGGTATTCGCGACACAATTAAAACAGAAATGATGAGCACTAAAACCAAACTGAACCCGTTAACGACGGTGATGATACTCACGGGAGGTTCGGAACGCCGATCGTCGCCGAGCATCGACATGCGGCGAACATGAATTTATGACACGCAGCGTAGCGGGGAAATTTATGGCCGCCAAGCAGTATAAGTGGATGATTGTGGTCGACGAGGATTGATAAATATTATGACCATTTGGCGAGAGCGTAAATTGTACCGGTTCAATCCGGTGCGCCGGGCCGCAAAGCACGAGGCCCGTTCGGACCTGTTCCCATTTCGGTCGCTGCGGAGCTCTTTGGGTCAAACACTCGTTGGGCCCAAACCGTACGTAGGTTCGAAACGCACTCCGATATTAGATGTAACGTGCTGCCAAGTGACCGAGAAGCTAATACATCGTCGAAGGCCATAATTCATTTGTCAAATCCTTTGCCGTTCCAGCCGATCTGTTCCTTGCTATGGTGTAGACCTTCCGGCAATGCTTGAAGCTGCAAGTGTACATCTTTTCGAACGGTTGGGATTGGTCAGTGTTCCTTTGCAACGTACTTATGGGATAGATTGTGATGAATGGGCCATCCGGGGTACGTTGTGCCGGCGCCCGCCGGCGCTGTGGACTAACAAGGACCCGGTGCCGGCTGTGGAGCGACATAATTTATGAGTCGCAGCCGGAGCATTGGCTCACCACCGGAGACAGCCGAGACAGTGTGCGTTAATTAGTGAGCGCCGGTTGTCAACAAACGCCCGCGACTCGGTTCTCGGTTGACAAACGAACCTCACCACGGCCGTCTCACAGCGTTACAAGCCAACCAGCGTTCGAAGCTACTGCCTCGAAGGATGCGAAGGATGATTTCCGATGACGATGACGTTTGCCGGATATTGGGCGATTAGAAACATGGCAAAAAGTCATCCGACCATTTTCTTTGGGCCGCTCTTTTTTTGTCTCCGTTGCCAGGATACGTTGCGTGTTATTATTTTTGGTTTCGATCGGGCGGCCAAGTCGCGAGCTGGCAAAAATAAGGTTAAGCAATCATCCTGATGACGCTCGGGGAGTTGCCCCACCCGCGGGGAGCAGCTTAGCATAAAAGGATGTGCGCCTAAATTTAGATGACCCATCCGATGTGCGCCACGGCGGGTTTCGGGTATCACGGTCCGTTTTTTCTTCCCTTCCCGGCCGCACGTTCTCTTGATCCTGGGCTGGGTGTGTGCTCGTTTGACTAACTTTATTTTCCCATTCGGTTTAGTGCCGCTTAGGCTGTGGCGACAACGATGGGTCGCGAATCAACAATGAAACGGAACGGCCGAGAGAGTGGCGAGCGAGTGTCACCAACACCAGCGTAGCGCAGCTATCGGTCGCACTTCCGGGGTCAGTGTCAACCGGCCAAGAAAGTTGTAGGCTTGTCGTCTTAGATCCTTAGCGGGCACCGGGCGGGTCACTCGATGGCCGGCAAATGGATTGGAAAATCCTGCACAGGCGCGCGTAGCAACCGAAAGTGGCGGGCATTGTGGGAAAAAAAGAAGGCGAAACGCCGGCGGCCGGCGTATGTTTTGTGCTCCAGCCCAGCCGGGAAAGCATAACTTGGAGCCGGCATCAAATTTCAAGAGGCGCTGATTGACGTCTTTGACTCCGGCGGCACCGTAAATCGTTGTCGCTTGGCTAACCGTGATTTTGTTTGTTTGTCGCTCGTCAGTCGGCGTTACTCGATGCTGGGAGGTCGAATTTTTGGCCGGTTGCCGGGTCAGGATAGGTCAATTTACCCCACCAACACCCTCGGCCACATCGAATCAGTATTCGGGCACGTGGCGCGATGGCATCTCGGTGCAGGATGCGGAATTCGATTAAGGCAGCGTCCGATTTCGCCGGCCGGGCGTTCAAATGTACAGGGACGGGGACTTTTTGTTTGGCGAATTGATAAGTGATCTCAAGATGTGGGGTTTCGCCTTTCCATACGCCATACGACCTCAGCAGAGGATGGTTCAAATGCGGTCGCTTTAATGTCGGGAATTGAGAGTATGTAACTTAATCGTTTTGTATCATTTTCAAAAGGATAATAAATAATTATTTTTTCAAAAGTGTTACAATTTACGAGAAATATGTTATTTTGTTGCTGTATATATTCATAGAACGCGCTTCTGTCTCACCGGAAAGGAAACAAAATAATCCCCCAAGCTATCTCTATATACTTCCATACATTTTGCTGGCATGGAGCACGTACGGTTCCATTTTCGGCATTACCGGCAGTCTTCCACCGTGGAACCTTTTGATCCCTTCGAAATCCCTCCATTTACTGGATTACGCCAGAGCACGATGGGCGAGAATCATTCGGGTTCACCCGAGCAAAGTAAAATAAAACCAAAACCCCGAAAATCGTATTCATGTTTTGGAGAATTTACACTGCCACAAAAATAGCCCTCCAAAAAAAGGTGGATCACGCCAGGGCTTCACGAGTGGCACACTCGTGTTTGTGGTTGAACGAATTCGTGGCACGACGACAATGTTTGGTGTTTGTTGATTGAATTCATGGTTTTCTTCGGCCCATTCCTTGTGGCGTCGTTTCCGTCCGTTGCCTGAACTTATTTTGCATCTGTCGTACTGCGAAAAAGGCAACTTTTGGGACCCGATCGTTGCCTACCGCTCAAGTGAGCTCCGGCCGTGTCACGTCGGGTATCCAGGACTGTGGAAGGACATTTCACGGCCAAATCCAATGCCGTATTGTTTCAGTTGGCACTGGGTTCATTATCCGTGGCTAGGGAACAGCTGACTTGTCACTGCTCGGAAGCAATTCGAAGCAACGCCGCCGGCATTAGAGTATCGCAAAAAGGCACAAAACAGAAGGAATCCGGCAAAGCAGAGAATAGCAAGACGGTTTTTATTTGCCATTGTTTCGGCGAGTGGGAATTGATAGCAATTGCTCGGAGATCCAAGGCAAAGCAGCAGACAAACAACAATACTAACTTGCAGATCGGAAAGCCATCGGAAAACGAAATCGATACTTGATTCGGAGAATGTCTTTTCAGTGTGGGCTTCGGTTTCGGCTGTCTTATGCTCGATTTTTATTACATCAAAATCAACATCATTCACTGTTGCTGTTTCAAAAACATTATACAAACCACATTGTTATGCAAAAAAAGTTTGACATCAATCGCTAACATAAGTGCGCAACAGTACAGTAAAATGTTCACCGATCGCAATCATCGTCATAACGTACCATGCGCCTCCACGGTGTCCCACGGTGCAAGATGAATAATGGAAATATGTGATACCTTAAATGTGATGGCTATCCAGTTGCTCTTGTAATCATTTAACGTACTTTTTTGGACGTATCAAACAAACTTTCATGACAGTGGTTACGACCAAAAGTACAAACTATAATAATTCCCATGTCCTTCAAATGGGAATGGGAATATTTTTTTAATATTATTTATATCTATACTTTCATTGTCTGCTAAATATCTGTGAACCACTGAAGGTCTATTGCATGTGTGGTGGGCCAAGTAACAACGATTGACTGACCCTCGATACTACCGCCTACAAAGGGGTCCTGGCCATAACAAATGTGTTCGATAATTGCTTTTGTGTGTACTTACAATAAGGTCGTGGAAACTCCTCCGTCCACCTTGGTGAATCAAAAGAAACAAAGCAGAGCCGCAAGATATGCAAATGAATCCGGTATCATTCGAGGACGGAGGACGTATTGACCGTTGGCCAAACAATAACGACCTTGGGAGCCACAAATGTCGGATGGCTTAGTACTGACCAACGAATCTGTCACTACTGACGATTGCTGACGGTAATGCGGCACCTTTGTGGGAAATCGAAATTAAAGGGGCCCAGGTTCGAGCTTGTGACACATCGTTGTTGACCTCTTCAGTTATTATATAATCTGATGATCTGATGATTGTTTTATTTTGAATGCCGACCCGAGTACTTGCTAAAGATATTCGCCGGCAATCAAAAGCAGTAAAGCCACGGCTTTATAGTCCATCCAGCGACGACAGTACGGCCATCCTTAAGTGGCACGAGTGGTGTTGTTTGCATGAATGCTTTCCACTTACTGTTTGCGCGTCTGTCACCGTAGAGAAACCGGAACTTCCATTTGTGGTGACAGTTGATGGGCCGCTCGCGGATTACCCAGAAACCCCACAAACTGCAGAGTGTGGATTCTGTAGCCCTGTTTATTACATTCACACGACTGCTCGTGATGGATTTGCCACAGCAATGCAAATATGGAATGCTCCAAAAAGTTAAGCTTGATGTTTCAATTAACCCCAGATTGGTTGGACCCCTCGTTGCTGCTGTTTGACAAGGTTTCTCATATTTTACGACAGGGCACAAGCGAAAGGTTTATTGCTGTGCTAAATAGTCAAGATAGTTATATTGCTCTTTTGTTTGGATTTGGGATAACTCTTACTGTTATTGACTTCTACGTTACTCCTTTTCTTTGTACTTATTATTAGTTTCTAATTTATTTACGCTTCTAATGGTTGTGGGAGAATGTTTCCATTCCGGAACTCAAGGTGGTGATGGTTATTGATAAATTGGTTATAAATTCTGGTCGGTGACTGGATGGAATCTGTTGGTCAGCTGACGATCCGTCATGGTCGGCCCCAAGGTCGGTTTGGCCCGATAGGATAGGTGGCAGATCTTTCAAAACCGAATGCAGCTCCTCTCACACCGCGTTCTGCGTTTCTACAGTCCAATCTTGTTCTTCGCGGAGTACAGCGTGCAGCCGTATCTGGACGGCAGCCGGGCGGCCATGTGTCTGACGAAGGCGTCCAATGGCTGGACGTTCACCTTTTTCCTGATGACGATTTCGCTGTTCTTCGTGCTACCGCTGGCCATCCTGATCGTGCTGTACGCAATTATTGCCCGCAATTTGATCGCGAGCGATCGGTCACGGCTGAAGATTCGGCTGAGCAAACCCGAGCTGAGCCACAAGGCACGCAAGCAGGTTGTGCTGATGCTGGGAGCAGTCGTGTTGGCGTTCTTCACCTGCCTGCTGCCGTTCCGTGTGCTGACCCTCTGGATCATCATCGTGCCGGAGGAAACGTTCCAGCAGCTCGCCCCGGAACGATACTACGTGCTTCTGTACTTCAGTCGCATCATGCTCTACCTCAACTCGGCCGTCAATCCGATCCTGTACAACCTGATGTCGTCCAAGTTTCGCAAGGGCTTCCTGAAGCTGTGCACCTGTGTCCACTGGACGCGCCGAGGCCACGCTGCCCGCAAGGGCCGCAATCGTTCGGCAACCTTCACGACGACCACAACGACCACCACCAGCAACAGCACGGGCGTGGGCACGACGAGTGTCTCGTTCGGGGGACCCTTCACCGGGTTGGAGGTGCGATCGAACGGTGGCCATTGCTGTGCGTCCCTAGACAACGCAATGGCTCGGAAGGGTTCCCGAAAGCTCACATTATCGCTGGACGATTTGCACTATCGGCTGGCGGATCGTGGCCCACCGTCGCCGTCTTCGTTCTATCAGATCAATCTGATACGCCAGCACTCCAGCCCGGGTCTGTCGCTGGACCCAATTAGTGCCGTCCTGACACCGGCCTCCTTCCAGCCAGCCAGCCGGACCACTCTGAAGCGTCAGCTCAACGTTACCTTCGACGAAGGATCCACGGGTACGGCGGCCAACGACGAACCAACGTCGGCCCTAGCCAACGGAGCGGCATCCGAAGCCGAGCGTCTTCTGCTACACATCGACACCCGGGCCCGGAACCCGGGTCCGGTTGGGGGCCCTAATCCACTGAAATTGAAACTTCCCTGCTTCGGACATCGACGAGCGGGCCTTCGTCCGGCCGGTAGGGCGGCGACCACCCTCCAGCAGCTGTCGCTGGACGAAAGTTTGCTGTCGGCGGCCATTGCTGGGCGCAAAGTTTGACAATTTCCCCGCTCGGTGGCTCGGTTGAGGCCGGCACCCGCCGACGCTGGTCCGGCTTGAGGTCGGAGGCAATCGGCATCGGCCAGCCAGCGGCGGAATGCTGGCCATCGACAACGGTGCCGCGATTGGGGCCTACGGTCGGCACTTACAGCACAGCATCCCGCTGTGTGGTGTTTTGCAAGAGTCGCCGCGCTTCTAATTGAGTTTCGTTGTTGCCCCGACGGTGCCACCCCGGTTCCCGGGGTGGTTCCGGATTACCGTCTCGACGGCACTCTCGCGGTGGATTGGGCGAGGCAGTTTGAAGGTTAGAAGATTTCCCCGCCCCCGGCTGCGTGGGCCCCGACGGTCGATGAACTCTCGGCTGGGTCTTCGCCACCGCTCCGGTTAGTGCCGATCGAGTAGGTCCTGGGGTGTCCCTATCGGTTACGGATGGTAAAGCGGTTTTCGCATCGAGGGTCATAAAAGTGGCTGAAACGATACTCCGAGACGGGTCTGTTTGGGTTACAGAGGCGCGACTGAGCGACAAAGAGAGAGAGAGCGAGAGTAGAGGTCGAGAGAAAAGTCGTAATGGGCCGTAATCGTTGCGGGGATAGCTTTAAGCGTCACTGTTAGGGACGGACTAGACCACCACCGAATGGTGGTGGTGTGTCCTAAAGCTGCAACCAGCATCTCCAAATCATACACTGGTCGGCTGACGATCGAACGCATACACATACGTAACGGAACCGAACCTAGTCCAAAGTGCGACATAAAGATGGAGAAAAGATTAGTGCCGAAAGGAGGCATATTACCGGAAAGCAAAACTATTTCCAGCCTGCCCCGTGCGTATTATTTACAACTCTAAGCTACAACGTGAATGTGATGAGATCGTCCGTTCGTGGACCGTTTTTTCATCGCAACCGGCCGGGCGATAGTTACCGCCATTTTGTTTCTGTTAACGTTACCGCTGAAGTAGTATGTTGATGCCCTTTATAGGCCGGTTATTCTGTATTGAGTATGATTTAAGAATCGAAAGGCATCGTCCCAGGCGGTGCAGTATAGGTAAATTGTTTAACACTTAATAACAGTATCATATGGCGACGCTTTAAAAATGGTGAATGTTGTTTCTGTGATCTCATATATCGTGGTTTAAGGTCGGCCGTTTTCGTTACAGTGTCGAAACGCAACCGAATATCCTGTCATGAAAATGTAAATATACAGATAAACTACTATGCGGCTCTCGGCTTGTTGTTAATTCGATCCCTTTCGAAGAGCAAATTGTTTTGTCAGCCTCATCTTCCTTCCTACAACGCCGGTCGATGAGTTGATTTATGTTGTGCGCCTGTCCGGCTTGCTCCACGACAGATCAACCTGCGAACGAAGGGCTTAAATGTGGAAAACAAAACACAAAATTATGAACCGATATTTCAACACCTAAGCAGGGTTTCACGGGCAACGGTCACGTACTAGGGCCCCATTCAACCTGCGACAGGCGTCGGCTGTGTCTGAAGTTCCGTTCTTTACTCGGTTACCCGTAACGCAAAGTCACCCCGGTTCCGAGAAGAGTTGACTTCATCCATCAGCCTGGCGGCGGCTCGCTGCTTCTGACAGGTGCCGGCTAAGCGCCGAGATAAGCATGAAGAAATGGTCCCGGCCACTTAACACGTCCCAGACACATCCCAGACCCTTACCGGGCAGTCGGGTATTAATTTGTTGCAGAAGACCAAGAAGGGTGAATCATGTCAATGGCGCCGAATTTGAATCACGTCTGAGGCTAAGCGTCTTTTTTGTGAATCTACTATCTACTAGCGTGCTGGTTTGAGTAGTGTGTGTGTGTGTGTGTGTGGGAATGAACACGAGCCGCGAGTAAAGGCCATCCGATCATTCTAAGTCTGAAGCGAAGTGAGCAAATGAATGTCAGTGAGCGAGTGAGTGAGGACGTCAGTGTCAAGCGAAAACAAAGCCGTTACTAATCGCCAACGTTTCATCATAAATCATCAAACACGGGCCAGCTAGTTAGGGCGCACTTCCTACAAGCCGTAATCATCGTCGCCGATTTATGACACTGTCCTTTCACACGGGGCAATTATCTGACATTCCTTTCTGTTCTGAGGCCAAAACAGAGGCAATGGCGAACCGTGTTTTCGTTTATTATTTGTACATTAGATCACTGGGCATGGAAGCGATTGTTGATACGAAGAGTTAATGGTGTGAATGTGTGTTGAGATGTAATGAGCCGTGTAAGCACGTGGTAGTCAGTAGCATATCCTAGAGACGGATGTTAACCATTGGCAGGGTGTCGAACGACGAAGATTGGCTGCTCGGGAGCTCGACGGTTACGAGCAAGGGTAAGATAAATATAAACTTCTAAAATTGGTCCACCATGTTAAGACCATTTGCGTTACCAACTCGTTGATTAACATCGTCATTTTGATTTGTGTAGAATGTTTCCGTTTTCTTTGCACTTTGCATGATTCTCCCAGCACTTGACTTGAAACATTCAAACATGTAATCGCTTGAAATAGATAGTTTTGTTCCGATTTCTAGTACTCGCCGGGGTTTTGTTTATCCTTATCAAACATACGGTGAAAAAAGCCCCTCCCGTAGCCCAGCCTAGAGCACCGTAGAGCACATTATTTGACCCCGGGGTCGTTTTACAAACAATCTCTCTCCAGAGCCGCCACCGAACAAACGATGTACCACGTGCCAACATGTGATGGGTAAGTATTTCAGAACGAGCTATGTTGTAGGCATGCAAACTATCCTTCGCTGCGGATGTCCACATGTCGTTCGGTATCCGTTCAACATAACTGCTACAATTATTTGCACACATTCGTAAAACTTCTTCTACACGCGCTGCCACGCGGCAATTGGGTACTAGGAACAGCGTGACGCTGACGATGAGTTATGACGATTCCGACGTCATTTTAGTCGGTCGGCTACTCCGACTATGTTGTGCAGCATGGTTGAGATTTCTATGCAAACACAGTGTCCGTTACTAGTGTGCGATTTGCCACCGAGTGCCATGCGCCTCCATCGCCAAATTGAAAACATTATGTATGGGGCGAAGTTTTACCGTCCCCTTCCTTAAAGTATGTAAAAAATGTCGATGAAACCTGAAGGGAAACTTCGGACGGGGAGCCTTGCTTGACGTAGGTTACACTCGTGCGTTTTCTATTTCACCGAGCCCGAAGTGTGGGCCGCCATTAGAGGGTATTAAAATGGCTTAAAATTGTTTATTTACTTTTACAATGAAGGCAACGGATGGAGATTCCCGCATCGCGATCACCCGTATCGCCATGTAGGAGGGAATGTGACGAAAATAAATTGTTTCAACTTTTACTCACATGGGACCCGGTGTGCCATTATTTTAATCCACTCCCGTTAACGAGGTACGTTGCCTCGAACGTACGGAAGGAAACAGGAGCCTTAAAACAATATTTTGTGTTTTCAATCAGTCTTAAAGGTTGGAAAGGCACCCAAACGTGTCAGAAAAACAAACAGCCACACACCGGGTACAATGTGCCCGTAAGCCAAATGTGAGTAAAATCCGTAAACGATTCCACAATGAGAACGTATTAATATAGTTCAGAGATAAGATCTAGACCAAGAAAAAGGTGATCGCTACTCAAGTATGTTTCACTATATAAAATAGTGAAAAAACGACAAAACCCAAGAATGAAAAGTATAGTAATCTAATTAAAACCCCTAAAAACACCGTTATGAAATTTGATTTCCCTCAGAATTGCAGAGAATTATTCGGAAAGGCGACAGTGCTTTCTTCCACCCGGCTGGCACTTTACATCGTTACACGGAATTTTGACTTTAGTCACGATTTTGTGGGACAAAGTTTCGCGTAAAGATTAGAAACTTTTTCCCGACGATGCCCGACGCGTTCGGGGATCACCGCCCTGAACGAAGTGTTGTCGGCTTTTTTCGTCCTGCCGGGCGCTGGTTTACCATGTAGGAAACACGAGTCAGACTCCCGCAAGAAGATGCCGGTGGGGCGATTTGGAAGCTGTTCTTGGAAGCGTTCGAACGGGCGGACTTTTATCAATTCCGTCATCGTCCGCTATTGCGCCGTAAATTAATACACACGTTGGTACAGGGTCGACCACTGTTCCAAACTTTCTTTCCAGCCTGTGCGGTACCAGTGCCAGATTCCATTGTATTCCACAGTAGGAGCTAGGCCATCGCATACCACACTCCGGAATGGAATTTCGTTAGCCATGAAAGGCAGCGTCAGGGTCAGAGACGGTGCGTCTTGAGAAACGCACGGGACCGGGATTTCATTCTAATGAACAAGAGCACTAAGCTGGAGACGTTATGAACTGTGCTTTTTGCTCCGACACTGGCTTAGCACTAGTTCGGCTCTGAGTGTCTCTGGCAACATCCCTGAATTGCCAATGAATACATTAGCAAGTCTAGCCAACAGTCGTGAAGTCGTCTTGCCAGAATGTTTAACATGTCGTCGGAAGGAACGTTCCAATTGTTCGGTGATCATCGTCCAATATCTTACGGTTATCATGCTATTAGCGGCAAATCACGAAGCTCTCACGATAGAATAATAATATTAAATGATTTTTGCTCTAGGAGAACAATATCAGGACCCCTTTTTCATTGCATACATTTTGGCGTTGCAATATTGTAACACGGATTGCTTACGTTTATGCGAACTAAGACACCATTTTCGAAACGGACGTTACACATTTAATAAAATACGCACTTTTTATGAGCATGTAAAGAAGTAGTGTCGCCCGAAGCCTTAAACGGCGTGTACATAGCTTTAAGTTTCTTCAACAGGTTCGTGCTCCACTTCAACTGTAGGTCTCTTAGCTCGGCTGGGTTCAAACAGTAGGGTGTAGACTCGCACGACCATGCTCATTACTCGCGTCACGTACATACGGTCTACTCATTAAGGATCTTCTTTGCGTCGTTGGTGTCTCGCTACGTTCCGTGGTTAATTATACGGTCAAAAAGACTATTCTACTTCAACGCGGAGCTACCCGCCCTTCTTCGGGGTTTCGCCCGATTTCGCCGTGTTTCGAACTGTTAGCGAAACACGGTGGTACATTAATTGAATTCCACCCTGCTCGTTTTCATTAAATGTAAGACTCTTCCTTGTTATTAGGCTCCGACCGGGGAGCACCGACAGTTTGGTTCTGAGTCTTACAGTTTCGGTACATTTTCTCGAAGCTTACTAGTGTAAGACATTAAACAATTACACGTTAGCTCGTTTCGATGTAACCAAAAGTGATCACTACTAGGCTCGTCTAGGTACGATTAGAAAACGGTTGTTAAGATGTATTGAAAATAAACAAGAACATATTTCGGCATAGTGCGGCCGAGCCACCAGTTGTTGAGGACACAAAAACTTATTTCATCATGCGCCGTGCCGCTGTGTTATTTCCATCGAACGATGGAAAATTAACGACCCTTATCACCAGATGCCCGCCGATGATGAAAAATGCGAAAAAATGGTCGTCTCATACCAGTGGACAAATATCGACAAAGGGCCGCGATAACGGGGAAAATGCCACAAATGATGACGAAACCAATAATGTAGAGTATGACTTTCAAGTTCGTTACAATATTGCGCTCACTTTGGAAAATTTCATGGTGATTTGGCTATACATAAGGGCAACAATTTGTGAAAACAGTTTCCAAGAAGATTTATCTGATAGACCAAACAACCTGGAGACTTTCCGTTGACTTAAAAATGTTTATACACAATATGTGACACTTTATATTTTATTTTTGAGTTCGGCTAATGGAGACGACATGAATGTTGGGTAAAGTGTTAACATTTTTTATTTAAATTGACAATGTTTAGTAAAAATAATCTTTCCGATAGATGTACAAAAACAACCCATCCATTCTACAATTACAATTCCTTTCCCAAGAGCTCTCGAAGATCGCAAATAATGCAAGGTAAGAGGCGAACCTGTGCCCAGCAACACTTAACAATCGACAGGTAAGTGCCAGAAGTTACGAGCTGAATTGTAAGAGAAACCGTCGTGACACCGTCATGTCCCCAACTTACACAGCAGCTGCATGAACCACGTAGAATAAAAGCCACGGTTGATGGTGGCATTGACTTTCACTGACGATTTTCACTTCCAAGGCACACGGGCCACCACCACATGCACAGCAACTTTACCCATCGCGTAGCGCACCACTGTTTTCCGCTCGAGTCCTGACTCGCCTGACCTTAACTCTGTTCTTCTTTCTCGCGGTTGTTCCCACCTTCACACAGTCCCATCTTGATGATCTCGTCGTATGAGTACGTTGAGTACGTCGATGGCCAAATGGTAACGGCTTGCCTGTCGCCGGTGGACAGCCTCTGGCCGGCTTCGTTCTTTGTCGGCAGCATCGTGCTGTTCTTCATCGTGCCACTTTTCATACTGGTCGTGCTGTACTCGGTCATTGCGAAGAACCTGATGGACAACCCGAGCATCATCATGTCGAACGCATCGAGCGGCAACCGGGGCAACGTGTACAAGTACCGGAAGCAAGTCATCTTCATGCTCGGTGCGGTCGTCGTCAGCTTCTTCGTCTGCCTGCTGCCCTTTCGCGCCTTCACACTGTGGATCATAATCGTTCCGAGTGAGGCGATCGTCTCGATCGGCATCGAGCGGTTCTACATCCTGCTCTACTTCTGCCGCATCATGCTGTACATGAACTCCGCCATCAATCCGATCCTGTACAACCTGATGTCGTCGAAGTTCCGGAACGGATTTCTGCAGCTGCTCGGCTGCGGAAAGATCGTCCGCTCGGACAGCATCTCGAGTGGGGCGCGCAAGGGTGGCGGTACGTTTCACACGGGCTCGACCAACCTGAGTAGTTCGCACGGGACGCACGGTTCGATGCAGCGGAAAAGCGTACGCGAAGATGGCGGCGGGAGTCTTAACGGCACTAACAGCATCCGACGTCCGACGGTCCAGTTTCAACAGCCACCGGTTATCATCCCCTCGCAGCAACATCGCCCTCCCCAGGGGTCCTCGCAGCGCCGACACGCTAGCATCATATCGATACGGTCGACGATACAGACGATGGCCGATCCACCGGCCGAAGAAGAGGAAACGGAAGAGGGCTGTGGCGTGCACAGCACCATACCCAACACCTATCAACAGCAGCCATCAACAGCACTGCCAAACAGTAACGGTTTCTATAGGATTAAGGATAAGGTTAGGTTTAACGGTCATCAGTCTCACCGAACAAAATGGCATCTTCGCCGCAACCGCAGCAGCAGCTTTGATCGCAGCCAGGCCAATGCCACAGGAAAGCAGCCTTCATCGTATCTGGATCCGGGCGAGGACTTGCCAAATGAACAACTGCACAGCGGCAACTCACGCCATCAGGATAATGACAATAAACGATTCTCACTGCTGCAGGCAACGACGATAGCAGCAACGACGACGGTGGTGATGATCGTGGCCAGCGACGAAACGGAGCAACCCGATACGGCTGCCGGCCATGAAGGTTTCGAGCACGGTAACAGATCCGGAGACGAGTGCATAATTGGAGCAACAATACCGACGGAGGGTAGCGATGGATGCAGTATAGAAAAGGTGACTATTTGCGAGCGTAGGCTGACCGATGGTGCCAGGGAATGTGATATTTAGCTTTGATCGGAACGGACCCACGGCTCATCGCCTCCGTTGCGGCGACAGCGCCGCGGCGGTGGTGAGGGTTGGCGGGAAAAACGTTATGAACGTTGAACAGGTTTTCTGGCCGTTCTAGGTATGCAATCGGTAAAGTGGTCCTTGTAAGAGATACCAAGTATTCTCCGTTGTACAGTGAAACACAATTTATACACACATACCAGGTGGGAGGAGGCAGATTTAAACCTCTGTAAAATTTGTCCAAAATACATCTGTATCGGCACCGTGCCAGTGGCCGCACGAGTGCGATGGTTACCGTTTATGGAAGATTTCGATTAGCACTCCTTTCAATCGTGGCAGACTTCGGAGAAAGATGCCTTTCGCGTAACAAGTTATTTACAGGCTTTGAAATTTGAGCTGCTTGGTAAGTAGGCTTAGATTTATTGTGCTGACTAAATAACTTCTTAAAACTTTATGCGAGTGAATAACTTACTAAACACAAATACAAGTTACTTGTTTTCCTTTTATTACATGTTAAATCGGTTAGAATACTGACAACAGAATACTGGCACGTGTGCTATGTTTGGTTTTGTTACCCACAAGGAATATTATTTACTTGGTCGGAATTTGGTTTCCTTTGTCCATTGGTGCTGTAAAACGAAGAGAACATAGTCAACATTCAAAGTAAAATGGTTTATCGCCTTCACTCCATACTTACGCTCTGATTTTCCATCCTTCCACTTTGTAATCTTGATACTAGATTCATTCCGACGAAGGGCTTCGGTTCGGTTCTCGGGTTTCAAAGCTCTGCGTAACAATTGTGCCGTAATGTTGGAGTAATTTATGTAACTAGAAAAAACAAAGATCTCAGAATGATTCTTCCTTTACGGCGATTGGCAACTCACTTTAATCCTGCTGCTCTCCAGTGGACCATGTTGGATGCTTTATTGATCCGGCTGGTTTTGCTACGGGAAACAGGAATTTATGAAATATCGAATGAACAATTCGGGCTTACTCGATGACCATTCGATACTTTTGGTATTATAAGTGCCGCAAGTCAGAAAGGATAAGATTTTCGGCGTGAATTAACCAATTACCTTGTGAAAACTTTAAGTATATGAAACAGTTCAGCAGTGTTTGAGCTCGACTGGCGATAAACGAATAAACGAGAGCGAATATTTTGACAGATGACATATTTTGTTTTTCACCGTGAGCAGCTGTCAAATTCTTTTCGAAATTCAAAATTTAACGTCCAAGGACTACCCGAGTTAACTGTTCCATTTTCAAAGCTTATTGGGGGAATCTACTGTGTTCAATAGATAACATGGATACTTGAGCCAGTGGCCACTCACGCCATTCCTGCGCACAAAATGTGAACAATAAAATGGGCCGTAAAACTTTTCAAAGTAGATTTATGATCAACTTTCTCAGATTAGCTAGCAATACGGATTTGCGCAGAATAACAGGCTTATGTAAATTTGGATTTCTCACGTGTTCTGACTTCAGAATTCCTGTATCTCATTATTCAGCCAAACATCGTGTTAGCGTACTCTTAATCAGCGGCAAACGCAGAGCAGTTTTACGACACCGTGAGCTGTTCGAATTCTGAAGCAAACGGCACTCAAAAAGGCCATACAATGATTTTCCTTACTTAGAATATTGCACCTCAGTAAATACGTGCCATTGGTAAAGTCATCGTCAAATTCACAGCAAGATACGGAGACACTAAGTGCATTTCAGTAAAACACAAGCGTGAAATTTGGTTTTGTGTATTGTTGATAATATTTCGTCTAAAAATACACCAACACGATGGACATGAATATGGTGGAATAAATTGTGGCTAAAGTAAGTCTTATAAATACAACACGCGGGCAGCCGGTGTAGCGCGTGTGATTGGCTGGTTGTGCGGGCTTCGCAGGCGGCCGATGTAGCCACGCATTATACTATCGGTTCCCCTACGACGGCAAAGCCACTACGAGGCGTAGGTCTCCTTGAAGCGTCTCTGCACATGCTGATATGCATTGTATATTCTAAAACAAAACAAAAAAACAAGTTAAAGCAAATCGCGTTAGACAGCTTGTTAGTCTCAGCTGTCTCCAAACACTCACTTGTTTTTGGCCGTCTTAAAGGATTTTTTGCGGCCCTTAGTTTTCTTTTCTTCCGAATCGAGTGAATTCGAAGAGCTGGACGCGGGCAGATCGATCGGCGCAATCGAGATGCAGTTGTCTGCAAGTGAGACGGAGAGGGGAGAAAGAAGAGAGACAGTGAGTTCGTTGCCCCTATTCAGCAACGCCGTGCTGACGGAACTTACCAGGATGCACGAAGAATGCCAACGAGTGGCGGCCACGGGTGCGGATCGTTTCCTCCTTCGGGATGATGACACGATGCTCGAGCGCGCAGATCTTTTCGCCCGTCCACGTCGACAGCAGCTCGCCGGCGTTGATAAGGATGGCTCCGGGCAGGTGACCAACGCGCTTCCACCGATCCGTGCCGGGTAGCTTCACCTCCAAGCCACCCTCGGAATCTTGGGCCAGAAGGGTAAACGTGCCGTAATCGGCATGGGCCCCACATCGCGTCACTTGCTCTTGCTCTTCTAGCGCTTCCTGTTCTTCGCGCACCTTGGCGCGATAGTCTTCGGGCAGCGAAAGATCAATCTCGTCCTTGGTGCAGCGCTGCTGGCTGTACTTGCACGTGCCCCGCAGCAGTTCGTTCTTGCTATCGTCTTCGATCAGCGGCGGATAGTAGAGCAGGCGGAATGTGGACTGGTTTTCGCCCTCCCCGTCCAGTATGTGACGGTGCTTCTCCAGGAAGTAGCCGTACGGCAGCTCCATCCCGACGGCCAGTGCCTGTAGCAGCAGCGCCGATAGGCGCTTGAAGTCCGTCGCCAGGTCGGACATGTGTTCCCGGAAGCCGGGCAGCGGTTCGTCGGGCAGCGCGCCGTCCGGCTTCAGGGTGCAGATGTTGTACGTGTGGCGCAGGTCCTTCGATTTGCCATCGAATCGCTCCTGGCCCGGCTTGATGTAACCGTGGTTCGTTTCGCCCTGCCGCAGGTACGTCTCTTTCGTGGTGTCCGACAGCTTACAGAAGTCGTCCAGGTGGCCATACGCATGCTTCATCTGTGAAGGAAGTGCGCCCGCAAGTAAGTTAACCATTTTATTATCGTTCGAATAAAAACAACAAACAACGGCCGAGGCCGAGCTGTTTTGCTCAATTAACTGGCCTTCCAGAGCAACGGTTCAACGAACTAACCGGGGCGGAAACAACACTTTCGTTCGAAAACAACACCGGCAGGACATTCGGCAGGAACCGCCCAACGAATGGTACAGAAGTTAGCAACCGTACGCGCCAGGATCGTAAAATGTCTCCACGTTTCCATGGCACTCACAGCAGTAGCACCGCAGGCCCCGAGGACACTTCTCGGGTGCAGCTCTGGTGGACCTGTTACGTTTCCCCGCTACAGGAGTCGTTTGTGACAGTAATTTAACTACAATTTCGCGAATAATAAAAAAAAACTTTGCCTCCACGCAGACACTGGCGTCATCTAAAGCGGCCTGCGGTGCTAGTTCGTCATCGTCCGTCCCAGCCATCATCGGGGCACGACGACTATGAGGGCGTTCCGTGCCCACCGGCTGTCCGCCAGCCGCGAGGAGCGGGACATCGGTAATCGGTCTGCTCGCAAAGGTGCACCTCGGGGTCGATGCCAAACAAATAGCACTTCGCAGCGCATGGTCCATCGTTAACAGCCCGCTTCCCAAACAATAACCACCTGGTTCTGCGCCCTTGCGCCCGCTCCCGGTGGGTTCAAGATCAAAAGCCACCCCTAGACACTGCACGTCAGCCCGCTGGCAGTAGCTGGCCGGGGAGCTGGGCGCGTTGGAGAAGTCAGCAGTAGCAATTGTCTCGCTTCCGTCTGGCGGTGAGGCGTCTCACGAATGGCGGTGTGATTCAACGCCGGCCGAGTGCCACGGATGGCATGAGCAGGTAATGTTGTGAAATTAAAATTTTCCACCTCACGCAACAACAGCGCGGCAGAGATCGCCAGGGGAGCGCAGAAACCGCCGTCAGACAGCAGACGGTGAACCGATCCGAGCCGGTAACAACTGGAAAAATCATAACAAATTAAGGTGCAGGTGCGGCGCGCTGGCGACGTGCAAATAAACTCCGTCGGCAGCCTCGGAAGCGACAAACGATGCTAAGGTTAAGTGGTTTGCTGTACTATTCTGCCAAGTCATCGGGTCGGTTTTGGTCAGTTACATCTCTCAGCTTCGTTACCATACTTCGTTTTGACGGGTTCAATCGACATTCGAAACCACAACGCCATTAGGGTTAGGTGCCGAAATTGTACGGAATCCCACAAAAAGCAATGGGAAGCACGCTCGAAGCGTGCTTTTCACTATCGTCAGGGGATTCATCGACGGCCGATGGTGACGTTGCTTAATTTTGAGTGGTTTTTAGAATAACATTAACGGGTTCCCGTGGACGGTAACAGACTTCAATCAGACAACGGAATTTAATGATTGCAACAAGGCACGGCGTGTCCAGATAATACTTAAATTGATGTTCATTAAAACATTTAAATCAACTGTTGTCGTTGCTAAAGTGTTCAGGATTTAACAACTTTAAAAATTAACCAATTTTACTCGGGACATTCAATACAATCAATAAGTATTGGATGGCATTTAGATGACCATGCCCCCGGTAATTATCCTCAATCATGCTGCCAACATTGAGCGATTGAAGCCGAAGGAAAAGCACAGCGCAAGTTCGGAGTTGCCCGACCCGGACATTGGAAAATCGGGACGAAGAAAGAAACGAACCGGAAACGAACCTTTGACGTGCGCCGAAAGTTGCTTCTAGTCTGCTGGCCCAGACGATGGCCACTCTGTGTTTATCGTCTAGACCGGTAGAGGAGCATAAACAGAAACGCCAAACAATATCCAAACATATCCGCTTTTTTTTTGAGACACAGTCGACCTCCACCGGCTCACCGCCGTTTGCCTCATGACGTCTGGCGCAGGAAGGCCGGGGGTTTGGCGGAATTGACTTGTTATGGCGATGAATTATGATCGACTCTTTTTATCTCGGCTTCGGCGGGGATTTTCGGTTCGTAAGGATTTTCTTGCTGCTTTCTAACAAGTGTCCCGCTGCGACACTTGAAACCGGATGACTAATGCAGATGACGCACAGTAAGTTCGAACTTTCGGGTTGCATCTTTATCTGTGAATTCGCACCTCGTACCGTGTTGTGTTCAGGGGGCACCACCGAGTGTCTTGGCCTGATTTGGTAGGGGTGTCGCTCGGATGATTGAAAACCTACGAACGTCACGCTCACAAGGCAAGTGTGCTAATGCGCAACAGGGGGTGGCTTAAGATACCGGAAGCAGTCACGGCAGCGCCTGAGAAGCGCCAACAGATAAGCCGTCGCTTAGTCGGTTTAAAGGACCAGAAATTAATTTAATTTAATTGGAACACAGGGACTGTCTTTTTTATATCAAAACCGGACGCGCGCGGTGAGGGTTTGATTTCCTTCGGGAGCGGCGGTACAGACATGTCTCTCTTATCGAAGAATCCACGTGCAGTGACATCAACCGCCATGGATGAGGCGCCAAAGTCCACTGTGAGATACCGGAGCGACACAAACAATACGCCGCACAATAAACACAATGGCAAGATAAAATTTATGAAAAAATGTTCCAGCTGACAGGGTAATCTTTATAGGGCGAATATCTTAGCTCCACTTTAAAGTGGCGTGGTTTTCCGCGAAATAATAATGCCCGGAGGGACATCGGATGGGCAAAACATGTTGTTTGTGGCCCACAGAGCACCTTCGAAATGTGCAAAACACGTAGAATCGCTGCGCGGCCCCCCGTGAATAACATCTAATAATAACAGCCTTCGCGTGTCGACACACACCAGAAGCTGCATGCCACTTACCTTCTCTTCCGAGATCCCATGATTGACCAGCAGCGCGATGCCTTTCTCAACCAGCGCCTTGTGGAGCTGGTGGCCGACACGATTCACGACCGACCGGATGGGACATTCCTCCGTTCCTGCGAGACATATCGCGGGCGCGCGGGGCAGAGCAGGAGCAGCAAATGAAACGACAAATGGTTGCAAAACATTAGACAGGCACCTCAGGCGCTTGCGGGAAGAATTGGCGACGGGAAGGTATTAGAAGGGCGGCTCGAAGAATGCATGCAATGTAGTTTTCGCGATTTAATTGCAATACTTTGTGACGTAACTGTTCGAGGGCTAACGAACAGTCGGCCGTTTGTTTGCAATTAAACAGTTGCATAAGCGTTGTCTTTCTGACAACGATTGCGGTTCGTCCCAAAACGATCGAAGCCAAGAATTGATTGTAATAGTCACATTTTTGTAGAACAACCGGATCGAAAGTTGGGACGAAGTTCATCATAAAAATCGATACCTGAGGCAAGTACTTCGGAAGAAGTCCAACACGAGATAATAATCAATGAAGCCCACAAATGATGGCAATAGCTCAACAGCTCATATCAGTAATCGATTTGCACACTCCGGAGATTCCGGAGAAGTTTAGACAGTAAAAGTATTTAACGCTCAAAGCCGTTTCTTGATTTCAATCAACCGCCAGTTTGCTGCGGTCGATGATTCCACCCGATCGGTGCCATCCGGTGAGAGATTTGTCACGAACTCACGTTTTTTTCTTGTTGCCCGTTTGCTTCTAAAGACCATTGAAGAAGCTATCTGCCCAAAGTTCTCAATCAAATGTTTACGATCTGTCGCCAGCAACAAACCACTCCAAACGGACACGCTGGGGCAAGAAACTTCCGTCCTCAAACAAGCCATCGATCCTCCAGAAAACTTCCGTCGCCGATGAGATGGGACCGAGTTAAGTAAATTTAATTTCCACTTCCCGCGAGAAGAAAAAAAAACCCACCGGAATGGGACAGATTGTCACGCTGACATGTTGATTTGAGTGATCCCATCGCCGCCCAGCGCGGTGGGTCGAACGGAGCGTGGACACAAAGTGTCCAGGAGGGAATTCAAAATTCCAACCGTCTTCGCTCGCCATTTCCGGCGCGCCGGGTCATAAACATCGCTGCTGTGCGTTACAAATCGCATTCGGGGCTGATAAGGAGGAAAACGTGGAATTACCGGAAGCGATGAAAATGGGGGGTGAAAATGGTACTCCAGAACGTTGCTTTATTTGACTGCGGATCCAAGTCTTTAAAAGTCACGCCGCACTGCGCTGAGAGCTTTAAAAAGAGCGGGAAACACACATTTTTGGTCGACCCAGTAAAATTGGGTCGTGTTTTATGGTGGTGGTCATTATATTATTCTTATGGCACGTATATAAGACTTCGGTACGCCAGGGCCATATGTCATGCCATAGGTCGATAGGGTTTCCTCGAAAACCGTTAGCCAACGGCGTGCGATGATTAATGCCTAACGACGCGAACCAGCGCGCCCACAGTGCGGGGTCAACAAAATGTGCAAAAAGTCTCACCCGTGGCATTCCTTTCACTTCAAGTCATCGAATCCGCCAGTGGGCCAGAAGGAAAGTGGCGGCATTATTGGTCCGGAGCGAGCGTCCGGACCAACGGACGTTATCTGGTGGGCTGCACGCTGAACGTGCCGCCACATCACTTATCAGCATGTTCCAGCGAACGATGTTGGCGGGTGTGATGCTGAGGAGCACCGAGGACCTGCGCTAACCCCCGGAGGTACACTCTGTCAAAGGTCAAACCCGGGATGGGTCCTCCTCCGGCATGATGTGGCAGCTCGCGGCAGTTTGTGCCACGGTCCAGGAGCAAAGGCGATTTAAAAACAAAATCAAACGAAAAAAAAACACCCGAACCATTGATTGGCCGACGGACGTGTCCACGAAGCGTAAACCAAATGATCCGAAGGATTATTTGCCCCCCCCGCTAGGTTTATTCGGCCCAGTCACAACGCATCCCTCCCGCATTCCGGGACGGCGGCAGTACGACGGATTCCGAAGACAGTGCGTAAGACGGAATCGTCACCGAAACGGATTAGATTCTTATCGCAGATTGCGGGTTGCTATTGTGGCTCCTCTTGTTTTGCGAGGTTGCGAGGCAGGCTTTAGGAAGTCCCGCGGTTGATAAGGTCCCGCGGTTGTTGGAGGACAAGCTAATCTGATAAAAAACGGCAGGGCCCACTGATCTGTGCTTCGGGATTATCGATAAGATTTATTTATAGCTAAACGCTGCTCGTTATGTTTTTGCCAGGCTACTCCGGGATTACGGTGCATCCGGAACGCGAGTGGGGCTGCTCCGCGCGCCCCTATAAAGAAGGGGTTCCCGTGAATGGCGGCAAGAGCGGCGACAAATGATTTATGACCGGGGGGATGAAACGATCATAAACCGATGAAAATGGAGTGTAAATCGCGCGAGAAACCGTCCATACGTTGGACATCCGTGGCACGGTTGCGGGGCGATAGGGCACGGAGCTGGTCGTTCGCAAGTTAGCAACCGCCTGCATCGAATGCACTAACGAAATCGAAAGGGAAGTGAAAGTTTGAGGAACCGTCGATGTGTTTGAGGAGTTCCGCGGTGAAACTACTCATGCTTTATTGGCGAGCATAAAAGAGGGTCAACGACAAAAGGCTCCGTTGGGCCACCACCGATTTAGCCTTCGTAAGCGTCCTTCAAACAGACCCGATGACGCACAAAACATAACGGGATGTATTTATGCATAATTTGAAGTGCTTCCTTTATGTAATGAATGTTGAGTAAAATAAATTACACAGCTAACGCTGAAAGATGTAGACCGTAGAAGCCTATTTTTAAACATAATTAGATCGTTGAGAAGGTGTTACTCGCATTACCCATTTGGGTTTTGTTGAATCGAACACCAAAGTGAACCAGAATCAACTGGAACAGCGCTAGCTGCGGAAGTCTGTCGCGCGGCGGGCCTTCCGAAGCGGCCCGAGAACGCAGCGGCGACTGACGCGAGCCTTATGCAAACACCCTGGATCTTTTACAAACAAATAACGGAGGCCCACCGATGTGAGGGGATGGTCACGAAAATTATTAGTCTAAACACGGGATCGAATTTAAATAGCAAACGCCTGCCTGCCGGATGTGCCAATTTTCTTTTGGCACCTTCAAAATTAGACGCCAAGGCTTACGTCGGCGCCTGCCGGAACGAAGGCGCGCGTTTGGCCGAACGGAACCAAAGAACGCCGATCGCCGATGGTTTTCACGGGTACGCGCCATTAGCTGAGACGGGCGATCGTGATCGTTTGATCAGACGCCTGATTCTCACGTCATTCTGGGCGGCTGGGCGGTCTGAACACTTCACATAATCAAACAGCCTCCGGCGGAACGCAACAAACAAAGACGATACACCTGGCCATCGGAGTCGGAGTCGGAATTGCGTCTCGCTCTCTTCCACCAGCAGAGTGACCACAAAGCTCTTGTAGCGATGCTGGCGCCGAATGATTAATGAAAAACTATTTTAAGCGCCACAAAGGCTCGCGCGATGGAGTATTTTTGTTTTTGTACGTATTTCCCGTCCCTTGTCTATAAATAAATTAACTATCTCGGCCGGACAGGTTCGCGTGCAGGTCAACCGTGAGCGGCCACTGTCCCCGGGCCCATCCGGGACAGCTGCCAGGACAGCTGGCCTAGAAACACGAAAATACGGTTCTTATCACTGTTGTTGATTTAATGATTAGTCAGAACCGGCCGCACAAATCTCGAATCACGAGCGCATCCGCGAGAGTTGCAGTTGCAAAAGCCACGCCGCCGTGTTGGTAACCGGGCCCCTCTAGTTTGCGGTGACAATGACCTGGAAAGCCTGAAAAACCCTGGTTCCGCCACAGCCGGGGGTCCCCCGCTGGCCGGTTTTCGTAACCGCGGCGCTCTTATGCCAGTGTTGCTTCCTCCGTCTTCGGGGGTTTGGCCTTCGACCGCCGCCAAATCCATGCAGACATTTCACGGGACTGTGGCGCCGTACGCCGTTGGCGTAAGGCTGTCCGAAGGCCTTAGCGGCGGCAGATGATTCATCTGCTCGGTCGGTCGGTCGTGGCCAGCATCATCGGTGACGCGCAGCATTCACAATGACAGAGCGGCATGTAAAGTACGGTCGGGCTTACGGGTGGTTTCGTTTGCTCACCCTATTAACCGCCGACGGTTTACATAACCGCCACGGCGTTCAGTGCAACGCTCTGTGTGCGGCCGCGGGTCAATTAAATCATCCATCAAACGGCGAGCTGAACCCGATCGCGGTCCCCGCGGTTGTTCATTTGTGTCACGTTGAACGAATTGACCAACGTGAATTCAGCCTTCGGCCCGCGATGAACGTTCGTGATCGGATGCGACGTTCATCGCGAGTTCGGGGAGGTCAATTGAATTACAATTTGCATACCCGCGGGGTTCTGACCCGCTCTTAATCGATCGACAAATGACGTTCCGCGAGGCCTGCTACAACAACGGGCGCGAGCGGCGCCGATGGATCGTCTCGCGAGACGGAAGTCATCTCGCGGGTCCCACGGCCGGATGCTGAACCGGTGAGCGTCAGACATATCCCACGACACACACACGCGCAGGAGATCGAGGCTGGAGGTTCCATTAGCGCCCGGGGCAACTTACCGCAGTGCGCGAGATCAATGATGGGTATTTGACTTTTGGACAGCAGAGTGTCGACCTTCTCCTCGGTTGCTTTGTTCTTCAGCATGTTTGGGGCGGATGATGATTTGCTGCGTTCTCTGTAACGATGTGGTCCAGACGCTCGTGGCGCCTTCGGCTAATGGGGTTCCTCTGGACCGACCAGCGCAACAACCCTGGGGAGGGTTGCTAGGGTTTCTCTGTTAGGGCAGCCCGTGTGTGCTCCGTGTCACAGCACCCGCCTATTTATCACTCGCTTCGCTTTCTGTCACTCGTTCGCGGCCCGCGCGTCCACTTCGCATGCACCCACCACGCGCTGTGTGCGTGTGCGGTGGATAGTTTTGCCTCCTCGCGTGGTTTGTTTTACGCCACCAACACACACGGCCACACGGGTTCGGAAATTTCACTTTTTCGGCAGTTAGCCAAAGCAACCCGTTCGTTTGGGGTTTGTGGGCTCGCGGAACCTACCACCGCAACAGCGATTTCCTGGCACGGGGGAACTGACGGTGGCCGTGGCTCACTTTCCACCCGCTGGTTGGGTGAAGTTACTTTACTCCCACTACGGGCCGTGTATAGCTCCAAAAGGCTGGGTGGTTCGCGTGACGATAGCAGTCAGCCAGGCGGCGGGCGGCTGTCACTTCCTCGAGGCGCAACGCGAAAGCGCAAACACGGAACGGACCCACGCACGCGGCCGCCGTTGTCGGATCGGAAACGAACTGTTCGTGGCGACTTCGGCTCACTCACTGGCCGTGCGCGGTGCGTATGACATTTTCTTACGCCACCGCGGATCGGGCTGTGCGCGGTGAAGTCACGCTCTGCGTTCTCGCCGTCAACCTGCGCGGCCTGCGCCTGATGATAAGTCGCACAGCACGATAATGCGCCCAAGGTAAACGGAACACCTCGCCGCCCCACAGGCCACCGCACACGCTGGGCGGTACTGGCGATATCGCGACCGACGGCTTACGGCAGCTGCAAATTTTTGTTTTTCTTTTTCGCAACTCCCTCAGCGGCCACGCAGCACGTCTTCGCAGAGTGCCTTCGGTGGGCCACACGTCCCCTATGCACGGTGGTGCATCTCGACTCGACTCACGGCACGCACGAGTAAAACGGACGGCACCTTCGTAGCGAATGGGCCCGGTTGTTGGCCACCGACGATCGACCGATGGATGATGATCAATCGGTTCCGCCTGCGCCGTGTGACGGCTCAGCGGTCCCGCGCACACACACCAGCAGCCATCGCCGCGGCCACGCAGCACACCGCGCGGCGGGTATTCCGTTGTGTTTTGTTGTTCTTTTTCGCTCGCTCGTTTGCGGTGATCCGTTAGCGATCGGCTGGCGGTCAGCGAAATAGGAATCGGTTCGGGATTTCCTTCGATGCCCTACGATTCATGTGGCTGTGTGTGTATTGAGGGCGCGAGTCTGAACCGGGCAAAAAAAGAAAAACACAAACTAAATCGAACCGTCTGGTGCAGTTTGACAATTTGGTTTACCTGAAGTGCGTTCAATTAGGAACTGCACGCATACAACCGTCCGAAGGGTCGCTTACCTGCCCAACATAACTCGACGGGTAGACAGGGAGAAGATGCGCACCGCACCGCATTTTATGTGTTCTTCATGTTGCACCGGTTGCTGTTGAAGCGCACCGAGAATTGAATTGAAACCAGACAACGTTCCGTTAAGACGGGGCCAAAAACTCATTTTCCACTACTGTCCTTTGTCGGTACGGTATGCAAACATTTTTCCGGTTTATGCTACGTCGTTTTTTGAACCAAAATTTATGCTGCGTTATTAAAAATTAACGAGCTTAGCAACCTGACATCTAGGGGGCGCTGCAGTCTTCATGAATCAACGAACCTAAACTACACCCCTGGAAGGGAGATGCCAATCAAACAAATGCTCTCGTAAAATAAGTTGTTAAATAAACGTGTACAATCTCATCAGGGACCTTAGTGAATGTAGATTTAATAAAAAAAAAGTTTTCTTAGGATTTTCAAGATCGATATGCAAGTGGAAACATAGATTCTAAGTTATTTTGTGCATACTTTGTTTTGCATCATACGTAGCATATTGGTTTATTTGGTAAACTGGCAACCCAAGCTTTCTCGGTTGCTATGTTTTGGTTGTCAAGGTTTTGACGGTTTTTGCACACAGTTTTGTAACGGAATTTTTCGAGGAAGCCCGCGCATTCGCTGCGATGCACCGCGGATAAAGTTTGTCTCTCTTTTTAACTTGTCTGTGGCACTGTGAAAAGCTAACAAAATGTCGCAAAGTGATCGTGTGACCGATCTGATTATGCACTACTATATGCAGCACGGTCGTAACCGCGATCTGGAGAAGTACCTCCGGTTGCGACGCATGTCCAACGCAACACGCTCGTCGAGTGATGGAAGTCTTCCCGGGTTGGATGAGCTGCAGCGTCGTACGATGGGCGCCGGATGTGCCGCCGAGCGATCCGGTGTTGGCAGGTCAATGGAGAATCTGTCGACGCTGCGCAAACAGGCCGAGCGTCAAGAGCTGGCAGAGGGTGAGCAATCGTTACGGAATGCTTCCGGCGAAAGTGCCAAATCGGTAGCGAAATCGGACGCGGAACAGCCGCCCCCGGCCACAAAAGGTGTCACCGTGAGGGAGAAGAAGGTGGAGCAGAAGAGTGGACGAAATTTTAACTTCAATCTCGAGTCGGTCATTGAAATAAATCTTCCACCGCCACCGACGATATCGATCGGTCCGGGGCTGACCTCCGCCGTGGCACCGATTGCGTACGGGCAACTGGCCGGCGTGCAACCAATGGGTGCCGCTGCGGACGCTGGCAAAGAACCGTCGCGTCTAGTGGTTCACGAGAACAGCACCCAAACAGCGGGCCAGGAAGATGCGCCTATTCGGCCCGTTGTAAAGCCTTCGGTTCCCGCCGGAAACGAGGACCCACTGGACAGTACGAAGGATCTGTCGCCCGGCAGTAGCATCGCCTCGAACAGACAGAAGCTGGAGTGGGATTCGCTGGGTGACATTGGGTACGATTCGAGCGAACGGCTCCAGTTCTGCGGAGCGGCCGATCTTAACGAAACGGAAAAGCGGTGCCTGCAAAGGTATTTCGCCCGAAAGGGTCTCACTTTCGATCGCAGCGTGGTGGTGGTGCGTCATCGCGAAGGAGAGAAGCCAAGGAAGGTGCAGCCTCAGGACGCATCGATCGTGCTGACCAATCCCGGAGCCCAAAGCACTCCGAAAGCGGTTCCGGAAGATGCGGTTAAAGCAACGCAAACTACACTCCACGTAAACCGCGCCCTGGAATCGCGCGGAATTCAGGTGGAAGCGGAGGTATGTGGACGAAGCGACGGACGGGTGGAGAAGGCTGTCGGTACGGAAAGCCTCACCATGGTGTCGGTGGATGCAGCGGAAAGTTTCGAATTCTTTCCCCCCTCGGGACCAGAAATGACGAGTAACGGTACGACTTCTGCATCGATGCCTTCGTCCACTACTTCGTCCTCTTGTGCGGCTGGCGGAGACGGAACATCCGCCTCCCTCCGTCCGGCGTTTGACGATGAGGTGAAACTAGGCCTAACGCTCTACAATTCGATCCGCGAGCTAACCAGCATGCCAACAGGTGTGAAGGAAAGTTTGATCGATAAAATATTCCGCAAGCTGTCACGGCACGATCCTGAAAGGAGGACACGGGAACAGTTGCTTCGTGATTACGCGAAGGCCGTCCGGGAACGTCCGACCGTAAGCGATCCGGTACAAGACAACGTGTACGACGACGTGAGTTCCGGCGATGCAGTGAAAGATGTCCCCAGTCCGGGCAGCACCCAAGAGGATCGGAGTTTGGATGTGGTGGAGATTGCGGATGAAACGAAAGATCCGGCAGAGGGTTCGGCGAACGACGTACATCCCGTCTCCGTCGGATCCGTTCGCGGTTCATCTTCGGAATCTAATGATGCGAATAATGTTCCAGTCGTGGCCATTGTTTCAACGTCCGGTGAGCTCGGTTCAGTGGAAGATTCGTCCCAACCGGAAACGGTCGGAACGGCGCATGAAAAAGTGCCGGAAAACAACAACCTGTCCAGAGACCGACGGGTCCGGAAAGCCATGCAGGACTACTTACGGCCGATGACGCACTCGGAAGTGGAATATGAAAACCTTAAAAAATTGCAACAACGCAACCAACAGCAGCGACGTGCCAAAGAGCCTCAGCTGGCCAAAATTGATCGAGAAATCGAGCAACTTTTGGTGAAGAAAATGATGCTTCTCGCTGCTGCTCAAAACTCGGAACAGACCGTTCGTTCTGGTGGCGAAGAGGTCCATCACCGACCACCGGAGGCGAAAGCCAATGCGGTTCCGAGCGAACGAAGTGGAACCGTCTACACATCGGTACATGAGCCCGTATCGCAGGGTTTGGATGGTCGCTCGTCGAAGGACAGTTCCGCGTGGAACTCTCACTATCACATGGCAAAGTTGATAAAAACCCGCTCAAAGTTGGAAACTCCTACCAGCCCATCGGACGTTAGCATTCCGACGTTCATCAAACAAAAGCAGGAACAGTTTATCGAAAACTACGATCAAGTGCGTCAGAGGCGTGCGTTCGAGGATCAGAACCATATCTACACGCGTCCGTACAGTGGCCAACGGAGCGAAATGCATCGGCACCAGCAGCAAAAGGAAAACTGTGCCCTAGGAAGGAGCAAACATGTAACAAAGAAAATGCCTTCGGCCCAGGCCCGCCGGACGGTGGAATCGTCTTCCAACAACTCCGTTCCTTCGCCAATGATCGACGACGGTGCGGCGTTCATTTCGTCCGATTCCATCTCCATTCCGGTGGTAACGACACTAACCAACACAACCACAACGCACCACTATGACATTAAATCTCGGCGCTCGACTCCGGTGGTCAGCGGCCGTACGGCCGGAACGCAAACGACGGATTCCATCCGCCGAACGAAACCAATTTTCGGTGAGCAACGCTCGCGAAAAGAGAAAGCCACCTCTACGGTGTCAGTGCCTGGCCATCATGCCACCGCAGCTGTCGAGACGTACGGCCACGGGAAGGATGATGGTCGACGTCCGGTAGAGTGTCACTGTGTGTGTGGTTGTAGGGCGCGTTCTGCGGATCATGCTGTGCCGCGCAGGACCGAGTTGATCGATGGAACCGGTGGCCGGCAGGACAAACAAGCGCAGACCAAGCCATCCTCCATCGCGTACATTATCACGTTCGAAGGTGGTGCGGAACGAGCACCGGCACCGAGGCGCGATCATCCCAAATTTTCCGAGCGGCCAGTCTCAGTCGCTAGCACCGCCAGCACCCTTGAGAGCGAAACGGCAGAGAATGGGAAGGATAACGTGTCGGAAAAAATGCTTACACTGCGCGAACAGTTTTGTCGATCGTGCCCGGCGGCACTGACGCGTATTGAAGAGCGGCGTCGGTGCATCGGCGAATTGAACAAATTGCGCAGCAAACGAAACGCACAACGCCAGCGACTGCTGCTGCTCACCTCGGATGATTCGTTGCGTCGAGCCAACGTGGCACCGGCCGGAAAAGGGAAGCTTCCTCCTCCTCCGCTGAGTAGCCAGTGGCGAGTGTTTCCGTCGACTCGTGCGATTCGCGAAAATACGCGCCGTCAGGTGCGTAAGCTACCGGAAGTGCTGCGGAAGAAGGAGATCGAACGGGTCAACAATTTGAAGCGGAAAAACATGATCCTGAAGGACGTGTACAATAGGGTAAGCCAGGAGACAGTAGTGCACTTTCTCGAGTGTGTAACTTACCATAAATTTACCTTTCTTTTTCAGAATCTTCAGCGAAAAGTGCTGCGAGGGCAAGTTGATCTGTCGAATAGTGTTCGTGTGATCCAGGACTAGACGATGCAAAACCGCGAACACATCGGGTTGGAAGCGTCTTCATTTTATTTTACAAATAGTGCCTTCAAACTGTGCGGCTAAATGTGTTAAATAAATCTCTGATGATAATTTCGAACATACGTCTTTTGATACATAAGAAACGAACGATGTTTTCTCGATGATTGTAAAAACGCGATAAACACAAACAATAAAACATTGTGGAATCTGGTGGAAATCGTAACGAGTTTTGCTCTTTGATTTTGAACTGTGCGCAGTTACACATCCGAGACCTAGATGTCGCTCGCCAGGCGAACAGAGTTTCGCTTGGAATCACATGACAGCTCCCTCGCACGCACACACATGTATTTTCCATGGTATCACTGGTCGGAAGGAGAAAAATCATCCAAGGCAGCAGCGGTCCCAGTCGTGTGTCGTCGTTCCTCGTTCAACGTGAAATCCGTACTTGGCAAGTGACCGTGCTACGGTGTTGGCTGAATCTTCCCGTGTTCCCGCAGAGGTTAGTGTGAGCTACCGAATTTGGTCACCCTTGGATCTGGTCGCTTTTATTCTAACAGCACTCGGCCTGTTTTCCAGTGGCACCAACGAGCGAGCAGTTGATTGGAGATTGTAGCGGAGACCAGCTAATCCGGCAAAAGTAGTGCGGAAACGAAGATGTCGACGATGTACAATAAAACTTTGTCGGCCCACCAGGCCCACAAGGAGCATGTGCTGGCCGTATCCCGGGACTTCATCTCGCAGCCACGATTGAGTAAGTACGATATTAGCGGGGTCAACCCAAATTTTCCACCGCGGAGAGGCATCATGTGACGGTGAGATGCACAACAGGGCCCGAAAATGGCCGATTTCCCTTCATCGTCGCTTCTTATGTTATGCCGCGTGCAAGTCTCAAGTTACAGGATGTATATTTCGGAAAAGATTGCAAAACTTTGGAGGATTTTGCCACGAATTCCAGTTTATCTTGCGGTAGTGCTCCCGCCCGAAGCGAAACGAAGCTGGTTAAGGACTGGCAATTTAGCAATTTTTGGATCGAATCGCTTAAAAGATCTTGAGTTTGATTCATTCTTTCAATTTCATTTGACGAAAGGTAGAAAATTATTGTATGTTGCGGTAAAAATTGAAAAATTCTTCCAAATTGCTGTGCAAATGCTGTTTTGATGTCACATGACTGTCAAAACACCTGACTACGCAAAGAGTACGCACATCCACGCAACGTGAGATTGGCGAGCCGCGCTCTCACCAATACACCTTAGATTCGTACTCGACTTCGGACTTCTCTTTCTTTCGTGTGAAGTGTTTATACAAAGTGATAGCTGAGACGGAACATGTTGATGCTGTTCAACCATTCGGGCGGTTTTACCATTGCTTTGTTTTATGCTTTGCAATTTCAATATTGGCGATCACTCTAGAACTGTGATTACCCAAAATTGCAGGCGAAATGATACACAAGACGTAATAAGATAAGATGTTTTGCAGAGAATTTTTATCACATGCCACTGTTACGTAAACGAAGGCTCTCTATCGTAGATAGTACATCAGACGGAGTCTTTCCCGAATGGAAAACATGTTTTTGAAAATATTCTTAACACGAATCCAATTCATATTAACGCAATTTAACCGCTTTGCTTCTCTTCACTCACTTTCATTTCAGTTTACAAAACGGTGTCCGGTGTGAACGGACCACTGGTCATCCTGGATGAGGTCAAATTCCCGAAGTTTGCCGAAATTGTGCAGCTACGCCTTAGCGATGGCACGATTCGCTCCGGTCAGGTGCTGGAAGTGAGCGGCTCGAAGGCCGTCGTCCAGGTGTTTGAGGGTACCTCCGGTATCGATGCGAAAAACACGGTGTGCGAGTTCACCGGTGACATTCTGCGCACTCCGGTGTCCGAGGATATGCTGGGTCGTGTGTTCAACGGTTCCGGCAAGCCCATCGACAAGGGACCGCCGATTTTGGCGGAAGATTTCCTCGACATTCAGGTATGTACCTTCGGCAGTACGCTCGGGTGTAATCGGTTTATGATAATTGGTTCCACTTTTTGCGCAGGGTCAACCGATCAATCCGTGGTCCCGTATCTACCCCGAGGAAATGATCCAAACCGGTATTTCGGCCATCGATGTGATGAACTCGATTGCCCGTGGGCAGAAGATTCCCATTTTCTCCGCCGCCGGTCTGCCGCATAACGAAATTGCCGCCCAGATCTGTCGTCAGGCAGGGTTGGTGAAGCAAACGGGTAAGTCGGTGCTGGACGAGCACGAGGACAACTTTGCCATCGTGTTTGCTGCCATGGGTGTGAACATGGAGACGGCCCGCTTCTTCAAGCAGGACTTTGAGGAGAACGGTTCCATGGAGAACGTGTGCCTGTTCCTTAACTTGGCCAACGATCCGACCATCGAGCGTATCATTACGCCCCGTCTGGCGCTGACTGCAGCTGAGTTCCTCGCGTATCAGTGCGAGAAGCACGTGCTGGTCATCCTGACCGATATGTCTTCGTACGCCGAGGCTTTGCGTGAGGTGTCGGCTGCCCGTGAGGAAGTGCCCGGCCGTCGTGGTTTCCCCGGTTACATGTACACCGATTTGGCCACCATCTACGAGCGCGCTGGACGTGTTGAGGGACGCAACGGATCGATCACTCAGATCCCGATTCTGACGATGCCGAACGATGACATCACCCATCCGATTCCCGATTTGACCGGTTACATTACCGAGGGACAGATCTACGTCGACCGTCAGCTGCACAATCGACAAATCTATCCGCCGGTGAACGTGCTGCCGTCGCTGTCGCGTCTGATGAAGTCGGCCATCGGTGAGGGCATGACGCGCAAGGATCACTCGGACGTGTCCAACCAGCTGTACGCGTGTTACGCCATCGGCAAGGACGTGCAGGCCATGAAGGCGGTCGTCGGTGAGGAGGCGCTCACACCAGACGATCTGCTGTACTTGGAGTTCCTCACCAAGTTCGAGAAGAACTTCATCTCGCAGGGCAACTACGAGAACCGTACCGTGTTCGAGTCGCTCGACATCGGCTGGCAGCTTCTGCGTATCTTCCCGAAGGAGATGCTCAAGCGTATCCCAGCCTCGATTTTGGCCGAGTTCTACCCGCGAGACTCGCGCCACTAAGTGGCGGCAGTATGATGCTGGTTCGTCGGTTGTTGTTAAGCGTAAGGTAGATGTTTCGCCTCTCGCACGGGATGTCAGTGTGTGTATGTCCTCTCTTTACGTCTACCCTTCTTTCCTTAGCTTATCCGTAAATTGGAGGAAACAGATATGTTGTAAATAGTGTGTGGAGTGGCATTGCGAAATGTTTCGTCCACATTGATGCATTCCCGTCACGATAAACGTTTGGATGGAACTGGTTATCTTTGATTAAAAGAAGGCCAACATTGGCCACCCGAAAAGAACCACAATTTATTGCATGCCACTTTTAGATGGTAACCGGTGGGAGTGGAAGTATTGAGTTCTCGCGTTCCTTATCGCAGTTGCTCTAAATTTCGTTTTGGTGTGTGTCTTCAGCTGACTTGGCTGACGTCAAAGATGGTCTTTGGATAATTTTTGTTTACCGAATCGGTAGTCGAGTGCCCTAGAAGCCGTTTTGCATAGCATTGACCCCTCTAGCAGCAGCACCATAAACCGCAAACGTTTTCTGGATGATCACGGGCGCAACAGAGTTGAGCTGTGTAAGTTCTTTCGCCGTCATCGAAACGCACCAAACCAAGCCAACGAAACTAAGAAATGCGAGTAAATGTCCAATAGAAAAATAACATCTCAACTATTGAAAAGACGAAAGAATAGAAGAGTCAACCTACGAGCGGCGAAAGAACTGACAGCTCGATCGTTCGGCCAGGCGGATCGAAAACAGCATCCGGCACGCCTGTTCGGCGTTGCGCGTGTCGTAACGGAACCAAACACGACCCATACCATCGGTTCCGTGGGATCACTCGCCAGTGGAAACCTGCGGTGGACGGTTGTGGTTGCTAAAGAGGCTCGTTGTGAACGGTTTTTTCCGGGAAAAATTATCCTGACACCATCAGTAGCGAAAGAATAGTACGAACGGCAACGGAAGGATCAATTTCTCCAGCTAAAGCGCACTCTTTAGCTCGTTATCGCGATATGCCGGCGCAACGATCATACGGTATTCCTTGCATCGATACACATTATTTTTCTTCACATATTTTATCTACTATTGCAATTATCCTTGTTTATTTTTGTTATCCAGCTTTTGATGAAGCGTGTGTTTTGTTTGCACGATTCGATGTCCCACTTTTACTATTTACTCCCTACGTAAGTGTTTAGCTAAGTGCATAGCCTAAGCGTTTCCTTTTTACATATCTAATCTTATCTTAGTATCTACAATCTTTATTTTGTTCGTCTGTTTTTAAGGAATGTTCGGTATATTGAAAGATTTGTTGTCTATTTAGATTTTTTCGCTTGCTGCTGCAAGGTCGAAAACTTCCGTTCGGATCGATTGATTTGTCATCATGGTGAAGTGAAGAAAATCAAAAACAGTGCTCCAACCTCGGGTTTTGAATAGATGCTGATGAGATGAAGCTAATCCCGTCCCGGCTCACTGGCTGCGCCTTCTGTTACATGCCATCGCACACTAGCTACTCTGTCGATTTGCCATCATACGCCATCGTACAAAACAATGATACCCCCTTTTAATAGACCACGTTTACGACCACGTTTTACGCGGGTGGCTGTTTCGTAATGGTGACGAAGGTGCTGCCGGTAGTATTAAGATCAAACACTCGCTGGGGACGGACACGGGTTAGCTTCTGTAATCAACAGGCATCTTTCAACCGAGATTAGGTACCTCTTTCACTTAAGCCCTGTCGTTCGATCGTTCGATAGTATTTTCGCGCAAGCGCACGCAATGTTACTTATGTTATAATGTCCATAAGATAAGGCTCTACCTGTACGAAACAAACTGGTACGTTTTGCGATATTTCGATCATCGTTGGTCCAATCCATTGTTGAGTGTAGGAGAAGAAGATAATCGAAACAGTGTCCCGAAACAGTTGTAGGAAAATGTTACAACACCTTGTAGTGTTCGCACGGCTCTAAGAGACGAAAGATACATAGAGGTTGCTGGTGCCAGTGTGCGACCCATTAGCAGCTGCTGATGGGCACACGGTTCTGAGCCACGCCACTAGAAGAAGGCACGGCAGCGTTCGAACCTCGAGACAACCTCCGGATGTAGATGTGTTTATAACTTGAGAAAAATATTACCGAGGCCCACAAAGTCGTTTGAGCTCTGTTTCCATGCTATTCTAGGTATAGCCACCACACAAAAAATAGACAAAAGTAATGTTAGATATAAAATAATACATGAATACATAACAATATTATTACTGTATTAACGAACGATCACGCTGAATAAAAAATCCGAGTGCGAGTCCGAATGCTGGCCAGTGTGTGGCTGATCATTATCTTTATTATGTCCCCCCTGGTTGAGAATAACATAAAATAGAACATGGATTGAAAGATTGTTTCGTTTTTGCCCAACCTACGGTCGGTAGTGGGAAAATGAAGATTGATTGCTATCCACATCAATCGAACGCGTATCTGCCACGCGGTATTTACATCCACGGGAACGTTGGGCAATTGATTCCTTTTGATATCACTAGCTTCTGCTGCTCTATCACACTCAGCAAGTAAGCATTCGAGCTCCTCATCAGTGTGATATCCTTCCGAGCCCCCCCCATTCCCCATGAGTTGCAACGTTTTTTTTTAATAAACGAGTTTTCGGTTGATTTTTATACTCGAAAACCTCCGACCAAAGTCTCTGAACCCAGTGGTCGACGCTACGAACAGCTTCTTTCGGTTTTTGCTTTCCGGCTGCTGCCGAATCATTTCTGTTTACAAAACGGATTTTCCCTCTCGCGTTGCTGGCGTGAATTCCGGGGCCCGGACTCGCTTATCGGGGGTTCGCTGTCGTAGTGTTTCAGTTTACTCGGTTCAGTTCAAGATTTTGTGAGTCGCGGTCGATTAATTTCACCTCAGTAGAAATATCGATGTACCGTAAATATTGTGGCCACTAAGGTGGTAGCGTGGAGTTTCGGCTGCGTTTACTTTCCAGCCGGTGTCGAGCGGCGGCGGTACTGGCCGCAGGATGTTTATTCATAATTTTGTTGAAGTTATGCTCCGAAGTTGCGACGTGCTGATCTACAACCACAGTGAAACTACCGACCGGCGGTGGTTTCAGAGAAGAGCGTTCGGCGCATACCGAGTGTGGGCAACGGGGGAATAAATTATGATGAACTTATTGGCCAAATGTTCGGTAGATAGCCAAACGACGGTTTGTGGATAATCAACGGGTCTTGTAAAGGTCTTGTGGAAAGCCGTGTGTTTAGCTTAAAGCTTTCCTCCCACAGCGCTGGCTGGATGGCTGCCGATGCCGGCGGAAACTGTCCCCATAAATAAGCTAATGGCTTTTTAATCTTCTCGCAGGAATGCCTACTTCACGACGAAATAAAGCGCGCCTCGTTTGTGGCTTTACAAATTTACGTTTGATAGCGTTCCACGCAGGGGTCTGTAAAGTGGAAAGTATTTTGTGTATTGACTACTTAATTATTTCACCAAAATACAACTTTTAGCGCAGATGATCACGCTTGCCTTTCAAACGGCCTATTCGGACACTATATATTGGGATTCAACAAGCAAAGTCCGCCTAAATATAGCAATTTTGAGCATGGGAATTATTTTACCATCAATTGAACGGAAAAACTTTCCCTGTGCAAACTTGCAGATGATATCGATTTTCGACGATTTGCGATGTTGAAATTTCAGTAAAAGATTCTTGGAAGACATCAGTCGGGCTTCCATCGTTGCTTTAGTATATTCTTTCAGATGAAAAATGAACCAACGACACGATAAATGTCACGAAAACGAAGCGTTAATGTTGAAGCATATTTTAGCTTTCATTAAAGTCGTCAAATGAGTACCTTCGTGTATGTATTGGGAGGTTTAAGACGAAAGTACGTGTTAATATTTAGCTGTTTTTCGTTCTTGTTTTTTAAACCCTACACAGTTACTGTAAAGTCGTCAATTAGAACAAAATGGTACCCGGTGGTGGGGAAACAATAAAAAACACTACCTTAAATGATCATTTCTCGGGACTTGACTCGTTCATGGCGGGCTGTTCGTGTTTTTTTGTTCGTACCTCCAAAAACACCTTTCCGCATCTCCGACCGATCCGTGTTCTTGGCGCTGGAAAGAATGGAAACCAACAAACCCGGTGAGGGGCCACATATCGAACAGGAAATCTCTGGCCGTTGAACCGAGTCGCTACACGCCGTGTCGCTTGTCGTCGGTGCAATCAAAATGTCGACGGTGCCACGTGGCCCGGCACCGGCTGGTAGTGGGGCTGGATATTTCAATTTAAATTTTCCCTCAGTTCCGGTCCGGAGGCACTCTGCTGGAAGCGCCGGTGGTGCCGGCGGCGGCCACGTGCATTAGCAAGATCGTTCCGGTCCGAACCTCACAGGGAATTCGGGAAACCATCGTTAGCGTTCCATAAACGAGGCTACAAATAAACAAATGGTGCAAGAAAAATGGTGGCGCAAAACATCCTGCGAGATCGCTGCCACCTCTGTGTGTGTGTGTACGTGTGAAGGAGAGAGTGTGAGTGACAAGTTGTGTGCCATTTTAATCCTTGTTTTATTGCTTTCCGTGTTTGGTGTCGAGCCGGGATAGGCGTCGGGCTTATGGCTTCGCAATGAGGGCAACCACCATAAAGGACGCCCCGTCCCAGTGGGGTCGGTGTGCTGAAGGACGTGCTTGTGCTGGGCGATACGGCGGATGACGGTGTAGCTTCTTGCCGGTCACGGTGGAGCGTGATTTCCCGTCCCGTCCCGCTTATTGGTAAACGACTGCCATATCGTCGAAAATATGGCCACCATTTCTTTCCATGTGTGTGTGTGTGTGTGTTGTGTTCAATCAAAATGCCGTTAAATCAACATGTTAAACGCTACCAGGAGACTCGTTTTGAGGCTGCTGGACCTCACCAGGGTGTAGTTTTGGAAGCGGACGATAAAATGTCGACCGTTGTCTCTGCATGAGTTACGTACCTGAGCCGAGCGACCAGCACTTAGTGAAACAGCGGGTTCGGGGATCGACCATCAGGAAATCGGTGTCCGGAAAATGCGATCACAGTAGTTTTCCTGACGTACATAAATCTTAACCACCGGCACGGGGACATTAATCAGGCGCGTTTAGGATTCCCGGGGCTTTCTAGTTGTCGCTGCCGTTAAGGGACCGTTTTTGGGGAGTAATCGAATGGAAAAGGGGCAACCTTTTGGGATCACTCTGGAGTGTCATGAGCCCGGGTGCCGTTGATACGGACGAAGACTTGACACTGTGCACTCGAAAGAATGTAAGTAATGTGGGGTTAAACGCCCGACGAATACGAAGAAGAAAGTTACGACAACTTGAGGGCGGCCGTGATGTGAACTGTGGGCACATGCCGTCTTCATTACGTGACCGACGTTCAGGTTTATTCTTTCTAATCGATCCATCCAATGTCGATGCTACAATGCTCTATTGAGATTCCACTCCTCGAATGAGATGTTTGGAGTTCGTTGTCAAATCTTGCATATTTTATGCCGCAAAATGGCCATTTTGAATTGATTACTTCCGAAATTACAGTGCCATCACCGAGCAACCCCGTGGCTTAAAATTCCCAATTCGTTGAAAGTAATTCGGGTGAATGCTTTTAGCGCTGTTTCTGTGGTCCTTCCCCAAATGCCGCATTATCTCGCTATTTTTGTACCGCAACGATGATGGTGAATTAAAAAGCTGCTGAAATAATTTAAATTTGCTCTCGTGGTCCCTTCGCGCTGCCAGGCTCACGAGGCCACAAGCAGCCGAAACTTTCCCCCGACCGAAGGAATAGTTGGTTGAAGGTTTCAACTTTAAACGCCAAATCATCACGATAAACGAGCTATCGAGGCGGAACTGAAAACAGCACCGGGAAGGGCCGTAAATTTTGCGCACCGCCTGTTCCTCCGAATTCCGCGCGTCTGCCGGTGCTGCCAATGGCGGTGAAAAGTTGTCGCGGTCTTGCGGATGTGTCTCAGCGATTATGTCCAGCTAGTGCTCGGTTCGGCCCGCTAACCACCCGGGCCCAGTGCGTGAAACAGAGCAACGGTTTTTTGTTTGAAGCGCGTAAAAAACGCCAATTAAAACTTTAAATTAGATCGAAATTAAATTACGTCTTACCGCGAAATGGGCCACGGCGGCGGCACTGACCAGAGGGACACCGGAATGGCCGGATTTATGGCGTTTTGGGTGCTCTGTCGACAGTGCAGACAAGGCTGGACAAACGATGGCATTCACTCAGCGCCAAGTATCACTCGAAGGCACTTTTTTCTGCCATCGCGCCACTTGACTGCGGCACTGACAGGTGGCAAAAGCTGTCCGAATACGGTTCGGGGGTTGACGGCGATGCCATCGTCGAGTGACACACTCGACTCAGCAGTTGTGTGAAGGGCTTCCGTTTGCGCCGTTCAATTTCCATGCGCGCCTTTCGCGGTCCTGGCGAACTTTCGGTTCTTTTAATGTCAATTAGTGTCGCAGCCCGCCCGAGTCGCGGATCTACTGGACGAAACGAAACCAGTACATTTTATGGCGTGAAGTGGGTTTGGAAAATTAAAAGTTACATCAAACGGCAAGTGAACTGAAAATACGCGACGCAAAATCGAACTCATTGGAGACCGACCGATTTTATCGTGCGCACTTTTTCATCACACTTCTGAGAGTGGCATTTTAATTATCATCAAAGGTACAATTACCGAGAACCTGTGAACATTCCAAAGAATTTTCCTTTTCCAGGTCAATTTCGACACGCAGCGCGTTGTGGCCGTGTATAGAAAAAGTAATCATTTTGTTGAATTAATTACACTTGTTTCGAGGAAATACCGCATCAGAGAAAAATCCGATCCAAACTTGATCACCGTGAACTGACTGACGTGGCACTGATCGTACTTTAAAACCAGGTGGCTAGTACATCTTCACGAAGGACGATGCGTGGCCGATAACGGCATGGGCTTTCATTACGCTCCGATGCCAACCGTGTCATTAATTCGATCACCGAGGCGTCATCATCGTAAATAATTCGCCACTCACTTACCGACACCTTTTCGGGAAAATTAAGATTGCTCGTCACCGACGCAACGGATCGCAACGAATCCTGGCATCGGCCCCGCATTGGCTGCCCCCCCTCTTCCGATGGGTGGGCCATCATAAATTCATGTGCCTGAATCTGATCGAAGAGGCACAAGATTAAACACCCACTTGAGAATGGTGATGTTCCGACAGCCGGCCAACGCTTCCGCTCTGTGCCGTGTACCGGAACGCATGGCGTGAGCTCTTTCTTTGCCCATTTATTCATTCTCCAAACGCCCGGGAAGGAAGAAAAGCCGCTTTCGCGTAGTCACCGAACGCACATGTTCCGGTTCCGGCACCAGCAGGTGTACCGTCACAGCGCATACATATCTGCACCTGCTCCCCTCTATTCGCGGTATTTATTTTATCGTATTTTTACGATTCGCCTTCCCGCCAATGTTTGCACGCTCAAAGTTCCGGGGTTCCGGTCGATGGAGATTGAAATCGGCTTTTTGGGCATATTAAATTCGCATCGCAGGGAGCTGCCACGAGTCAAAGCAAGGAACACTGAGTCGGTTTGGTTCCGGTTTCGAGATGGAGCCTTCCAGTCGGTAAGTTGCTTGCTCGGGCCGGGTGACTTTTTTGACAAAAATGGGAGATACGTTCCGAGTGGTTCCTACGACATCTCGGTACGGTGTTTGCGGTGTGAAATGATCAGCTCCCGAAATTAATAAGGACTTTCAATTTCGGTTTCTGATGCGTGCGTGGAGTACCTTCAGCGTGCGGAGTCAGCTAAAAACGGAGCCGGTGCGCCGAACGGTGCCTAATTGGATTGGGGGTCGGAGGAGAATTCGGAAGACTTGCGGCCCATCCTGCTTCACGTGACGTAACGGCTCGCGTGGAAACCATCCTTCGTTTCCGAGTACTCGCCACACTGGGAACGCACTACACCGGATCACACGGTACCGGAACCGCGAACTACACACCACTTTTTGTGGCCCCGCACCGTTTTTTGTCGAGCAGCAGGCCGCAGCCGGAAAGAGCCGTGTCCCGAATTGGCGAATGAAAAGTTTTATGAATTTTCCTCTCCAGCCCGGCGGTTCCCGGGGTGGGAATTTTTGCAACCTTCAGTTCGCCGAAGCGCCTTCCCGTTCGAAGTTCGACCGCACACTTTCGACGCATTCCTTTCGTATCCAAGCGGTGGGCGTTTCGGGGGTTTTCCAAAATATTTCACCCTCAGAAAATGGTTGAGGAAGTTATTTTCTCTGTGCCGGTGTCGGGTGAATATTAAGCGAATGCTATTTAGCTTAAATGTTTTCTCAACCCTTGTGTCGGAAGATGGCTTTTTGCGAACGTGTAACTGATTTCTTTTTCTGTCGCATGGCTTAATGAAATGAAACGGTTACGTCGGGGATGCTGCGCGACATTTTTCGGGGTTCTTTAGCTGAAGAAGTTCAAAGTTTTGCAACTTTCATATTTCATTCATTTTTTTTCATGTGCTATTGAATTATTGCCTTTATACTGAAGCAAGAAAGTGATGAGAAATCCACATGTGAATGGATTTTTCTTACGGAACGAAAACCTATACAACAAATTCTCCCAGAGAAGCGAAACGCCTCCACCAGCTAGGGTACAGCAGGAACTACAAACAAACTAGTTCGTTACTAAGTAGATTATCCGAAGTTTGAGATGCCACACAAAAACCAGAAAGGACAAACGGGCACGATCTGTATCCGAGTCCGGCCCGGTGGCGACAGTTCATAACCGAAAAAAGAGTGAATGTTGATCCTCCGTATTTTTTTGCGCAAGCGTTTCAAAGTTTGCTCTGCGACAATCAACGATATTTATAGGTGTTCTGTTTTCCCCACATCTTGTCTCGGTCCTCGGCGGACCAGACAGCAGCGCTGTTCAGGTTTCTAGGTTCAGGTTTGGTGTTGAAAGTTGCGACGTGAGTTGCGACATTGTTTTTTGAGAGTCCGCGTTAGTTGGTTGCTGTTCCAACATCTCGATCTCGGCGCGGTGTGTGATAGGATTTGGGTTTTATAAAGATTTAGGTGTTATCAATGGTAGTTCCCGGTACACTCGGCAAAACACTGGCTCATTAATGGCTTCTGTGTGATGATTTGACTGAGGCCACAGAGGCACGGTCGCAGCCAGTGCGGTCCGTGCGACTAATAAATCGTACGTTGTGCCGTTAGTGTCACCGTCGATGATGTGCTCAGCGCCGGGAGGGCCAAACGCCCGCGTTCCGTCCGGGATTGTTCTCATCCTGCTTGGTGGATCGGTGGATTTGCATATTGTTGTGCCGGGCGTTGGGTTTTATTTGTTGCTTCCGCGCATCACAGCATATGCAGCCCGATGAGTGCCGTTTGGCAATAAATCTTGAGGCGGAAACCGGTTGGCCAGACTGGCTAGACGAGTTCTTTGGCCAATTTCGAGCAGTCGAGCTTCGCGGGTTCACCGGCTCCCCGGACCGGGGGTGACACAGAACAATCCGTCCGCTGTTGATGACTAAAAATAATCTCGACATTATTTATGATAATCCGACTCGAAACATCGGTTCGGAATGTGAGCTGTGGAGAATGTGGAGGACTTTGGAAGCGCTCGGTGAAGCGCATCTATTATGTGTGTGTCTTGAAGATAGTTTATGTTTCCGTCTCGGCTCGGTGGCCGTCTTCGAATTATAACGAACGATTTATGCTTCGGTGTAGGGTCGGTTTGGTAAACGTCTTCATGTGGGCGTTCCGTGTTCCGTGCGTTGACAGCAGGTGACGCTCCGTTTCGCTGCGAGGATCTCCCTAACACTTGCTTCCATACGTCACTCGCCACACGGTGTTTAAGGTGTCTTTAAAGAACGTTAAGGAAATTTGCTGAAACAATCTTCCACAAATCAAACGCCTGGACCGTTCGCAGTTGTCCCACCGTGGTCGGAGATCCCGACCCCGATAAAGGTATGGGCTGCTATCAAAACGGACACTTTCGGGTTTCGTTTCGGGCGTTCCGGGACACAGTTTTAGTGCCCAAACATTCGAACCCACGCTAATGGAATTGTGGTTTATGATTTAGGTGGATAATCGAAATGGAAATGGCAAATCGAACAGCAAACCCGAGCCTCGACCGAATCGTTTCCGGCGCACGTCCAGCCGTGTAGCGTGAACACGCAGCACGCCAATAGTGTGGTTTATTCCGCGCGTGGTGACGCAGAGGTTCTTCGGAAGCCTTCCCTCGATCGAGGTCCTTCGATGGGTGGCACAAAAAAACAGAACGAAAACAAACACCGCAAAAAGGACGCCCCGAAATCTTTATTGTGAAAAACAATAGCGGGCCTTTAGCAGTGCCACTTCCGGCCTGGGGGTTGGCTATCGGACCAGGCCATCTGATAGGCTCGGGCGGGGGAATAGAATAGCTGCCTCCCGGCCCGATAACGTCGCGTAATAGAGCGGGACCGGCTGTGGGGCTGATAAATGTTTCCGGATGGTTTTTTATGTGCCAAAAGTTTATATGGGGTTTTGTTTTGATCATTTACTGTCCCTGCATTTGGCGCATTATTGTTGCCCTGTTTTGGGGCGCTTCAGACCAGTTGCTTGCCATTTGATGGTACCCAATTGGGCTTTGGCGTGGAATCGATTTGCTTCCGTTTTCATTTCTGAGCCCTCAAGGAGTTTGGTGGAAGTGAAATTCAATCACCGCTGTCAGGATGCGTGACTCACTGCTAGTGTTCTGGCCCTACCTTATCTAATGCTTTTATCAGCCCTCAGTTTTGTTTTTCTCTCTGTCGAACTGGCAATCGGTGGCAGGACCCATGAGACCTTGACCCGCTTTTTATTCGTTTCCATTCGTCCTTTTGGGTGTCCGTCCAGCTGGTGGCGGTTCTGGGTTTGATTTCAATTTGATCGGCACCTCCACGCGGTGGCCGCGCGGTCGATGTTTGCCTTTCGGTGTAAGTTAGGCAAAAGTTTTTACAAAGAAGCCTCCACGAAGAGGTCCGCGGGCGGGCCGAAGCTTTTTGGGGTAATTGAAATTTGTTTTTCGCTTTACTGAGCACGGCCGGCCATCCCTTTTTGTCCGTTTCCGTTCGCCGAGCTTCCGCTAAATTTCCAAACAGTCCAAACTCCGAGTGACACTCTGTCCGGCCCATGGACGGCAGCGGCCCCCTTTATTTACTGCCAGCGAACGTAAGCATGTTTTTGTGCCTTGTCGCCAGGTTGTGTGTTGGGTTCGGTTCCGAGTTTTTCCTACAACTTTCCCGTGATTTTCGTTGTACCCGCCCGCCGAAGACAGTTCATAGGCTCTAGCTCCGACTGGCTATAAAAAGGACTTTGCTGAACTGAAGTTTACTTTCTGCGGTCACTGTGTGATTTTGACAGCTTCGGTCGCTTCACGTAAACTGTGTGTGTGTGTCCGTGACCCATGGGGTCTTGCTGATGAACGTACAGACTGACAGGCAGCCTGCGGCAAATGGAACACGTTGATTGATTCGCGTCCAACATTGTGTATGTGATTAGTGTCCATTTGCAGTCGTCGGGCTTTCAACGGGTTAATTTGTTGTTTGGGGTTTGTTTTTTGTGCCCTCCACGTTGCCATAGCCGGTTGTAGGAACACTTCATTTTATTGTAATTATCAAAAATAAATTGCGCTTTTTATTTGAATTTCTAACTAATGGAGGGTTTAGTTTAAGATGACGGATATAGAAACGGTTTAGGGATTTGTGAAGTTAATTCAATGTATTTTATTGGACAATATATTTTATCTGTACCATGCACTTCTTGGCCGCTCACCAGCTCACCAACTTTGATCGTTTTCGAAGCCCAAAATTAGTTTCCAAACCCGAAGCGAAAACTCGGTCCGATGCGGCACAAAGTGTAACGAAAACTGTGGCACAATTTCAACCGAACGCCGACCCGACAACCGGACAACTTTCGCCTAAACTATTTCAAATTTTCACTGCAGAACCTTTCTTGCAGTTGGAAAGAGGGACCGAGAGAGAGAGTAAAGGGAAGTAAGGCGGAGTACATGACATTTACAGTGATGTACAGGCGGGTATCGTAGGTCTTTTCGTAGAACAAAAAGTTAAACAGGGACATGATTCTTTCGGGCGACATGTCCACGGAAACCCCGGATGTATGGTACGGGGCGGGAACAACTATTTTATTTCTTCTGTCGAACGGCGCTAGAAACCAGGGAACTGGGTCGTCTAAGTTGCCGCCTGGTTGCTCACCCAGCTCCGCGCAAAAGGTACACGTGCTAAGTGAACATTGGCAAGTATCATTCGTCGCTTCATTACAAGAACCGTACCTCAAATCGTCTGGTTTCCTTTTTTGCACTGGTGCATTGAAGCCCTTTCGTTGGGGGGACCTCGGTGTCGCTACGAATGTGCTCCAAATTTTACCCGCAATCGAATCAAATAACGTACGCTTTCGTCGAACGGCACTGCGCTGCGGAGCGACCCCCTCTCGGAGCAGTGCACGAACCGGATGTGAACGGAACGAATCGGGGCGGGTCCTTCGAGCGTGCGCCAACCGTTCGCCAGCCATCCGAAATCGTCGGGTTTTTCGACTGAAACTTCATTTCCGCTCTGTGGGTGCAATAATTTACATTTTAATCACAAATCCGCGACCCGGCCGACGGAACCCGGCGGATGCATATATTTTTGATGTTTGCTGGTATTTGTTTGTGGTTTTTAGTGATGATAAAACGAGGCACTTCAACCCGGCGGCATGCACCCGGCTGGCTGGCTGGCTGGCGATGTTTGGGTTACAAAAACGGACCGCAAACCATTTCAGTGTGGGAACTATTGGTGCATAATTTATTCAGACCAACTCACAAACACTCGCCCGATTCCCGTGGCCCGCGACAAAGGTGTGTGCTGTGCCGTGTTCCGTGCCCCACACCGGCATGCCGAGAGTGCCGCCGTGAAACGTTAACCTCTCGGAAGGGGGAATAAAGTATGACAACTACCGTGCTTAGCTTCGTGTGCACACCGCGTGTCACTCTGCTTTCTTCTGCGCCATTCGGAGCAAGAAGCTTTAATAAGGGACCGAGGACCAAGCGGATCCGTGCCGTGCCCGTGTGGACCCAAAAGTTGTTGCCCCAAAACCCACCCTATTTGGATTTTAAATTAAACCTTTAATCACATTAATTATGGAGGTTTTTGGGGGTGCACGCACGCGACATCGTGGCTGAAGGGCGGCCCGCTAGACAGGCGACAACGAAGGAGGCGCCTGGTGACTCAAGCTCGAGTGCGATGGAGACGCCTGGTGATTTACGTGGCACGGGAGTATTTTGCTGCGATTATTATCAATTGTGAAGGAACGAGGGCAAAGTTTTCATTCGTTGACAGCAAACTTTGGCTGCGGCAGGCAGACGGTGCCCCATTCACGATGATGATGCGCTGCGCGATGATGTACCGTTCGGCAGTCTCTAATTCAGGTCAACCAGTACACTGAAGGTCTTCTCTATGCGGAACCCTTCAGTTCGGTGACGGAAGGAACAAACCGTCATGTTATGCTTGCTAGGTGAATAGTTTTCACCCCCAAACTGGTGGCCTAAAAAACATCATACAGGGATTTTTATTCAGATAATTTAAATCCAACTTCCTGATGAATGCGTACGTTTTAAGTTATGGTCTATGCATTGAGATGTTATACAAATGTTTATAACATTCAAATAAAAAATTCTATTTTATTCAAAGTATGTGCCAATGCTAGCTATACACTTTTCCTATCTCTCTGCTAAATCGTGGATTCCCAGACGAAAGAATTCTTCGTCTTTTTAAGTAAACTAATTAGTCATCCAGTTTGGACTTTCTCGTAGGAAACGAAGTGTTGCTCAGCCAAAACGTGTCCCATCGATGAAAATGAATGATATTCGGAAAGAGCCAAGTCTGGTGAATAAGGCTGGGGGGATAGCAGCTCCCATCCAAGTGATTTAATAGTATCCTGAAACAGTTTTGCGAGGTCACAGAGTTCAGAGGTCATTAAGCCCCACCTGGCGTCTCCACTTAGGACAAGAAGAAATGGCCTCCGACGCTCTTCACTTGTTAAGTCAAAATCGCCATTTTGAAATTTTTAAACCACTTAAAGCACTGCGATATTCCAGAAACAAGTCCCGATAAGCATTGGATGCGATTCTGAAGCAGTTGTCTTCAAGAGGTAGCAGAAAAATAATAATCTCCGTAAAACGTCATTTTCAGGCCCAAAAGTTGATATGGTCTAACCCTTTCAAAGATCGGTTGCTAACTAAATTAATTTTTTTTTCGACCTGAACTCATTTACCTGATATCAAAACAAGGTAATGATGAATCAAGAACACAACTAGGAAGTCCAAATCGGCAGGTAGAGCCATCTTTTTAACAGTCCGAATCTCAATGCATAGACCAATGTTATATTGGAAAATAATAATACACGTAGAATGTTCCACTGCACCATCGAAATGGGTATCTTTTTCAGTTCCCCAACCGACACCAATGGCTAATCAACGTTCTCTGGTCGAATCGTTCACAATCTCATTGCCGGCAAGATAGATGTCCGATAACTGTCGGCTCTCTATCACACTTGACCAGCCGCAATAACCGCCGTGGGAACCGTGTCGGGGGTATATTACAGCCTCTGTCAACTTTAATGAGAATTATCGTTTGATTGGCTGACCCGCGCAAGCACTGATCGATAATCGGAAGATTGCCTGCGTTGCCCAGCCGAAGCCGATGGCCACCGTGACCGGATCCTTCTCCGTCCGTCCTAATTGAACGGTGTGCGAGGGAAAGCGAAGCGGAAAAGCCGTCCATCAGACAACCACAAAACCCACCCGAACCGACCTCAAATAAAGCTGTCATTTCGGTGACAGTTCGGTGACTCTCGGCGGCTGGAGATGCCAAGGTGAAGCAATCATCTCGCGAACCCCCATAAAGTCGGAGTGGATTGGTGTTTGGGTGTTTTTGAAACCAGAACCCGAAGAAGCGAAACAGAAAGCTGGCGGCCACCGTTCGTCGTTTATTAATATTTTTCCGCCATTTATTACGACCGATTATCGACGCCCCGAATGGCACTTGGCGCCCGTTCCGAGCCGGCCGGGTGGCGAGCTATCGGGGGGCGCGTCCGGTTGGCTGACCGTCAGATGGCCTCCGGTTGGATGGATGGTTCATTTTTGTCGCCATCTTCGTCGTTATCGTGGACATTAAGTTTCCGCACCCGGCTGAGCCCCCAGTGATGACCCGTCCGCCCGTAGGGCCTCTTATCTTCGGAGCCCCGCAATCGCACCTCGCACCCGGACGAGGAGCGTGCGATGGGAGGGCTAGAAAGAGATAGAGAGAGGGCGAGAGAGACGAAAGAATTTATGACCACAACCTGACCTTAGCCGGTAGGCGCCGTCGAGATCCAGCTGCTGACCGGAATACGTTAAGAGGTATCGCCACTTAAGAGGCCTCGCTCAACGGTCCTTCCAGTGAAAATAGGCGAAGATGCAAACATACACAAAGACAGCAGGCAACGGGAGGCGATAGGAGGAGTCGGGTGAATGGTCACCGATGACCGACGGCAGATAGCGCCGCGCTGGAGAAATGATAATTAAGGGCATTGCGTACCATGCGGGATGCGGTCGTTCGGTGAGGATTCTAGGCCCGTGATCCTCCGGGCGATGCTTCATGCCCTAGACTCTATCCCTGCGATCTCGTGCGATGCGGAGGAGCTTTAAGTAGGCTTACACGGTAAATCCCATTCTGGCAGTCATCATCAATCGGCCGCAGAGACCGTTAGCCGGTCAGTTGAGCACGTCCAGCGGCGGCCGAGCAAATGAGAGTGATTGTGTGTGTGCGCACCGGACAGAAAGGTGGCCAGCAACGGGGACTGTTCCCAGGAAGGCTACCCAACCCGGGGGCCCCGACACCCGAATGGGGCGCGCGTTTTACGAGCGAAACGTAAAATACCGCTAAACGATGAAATGTTTCGCCGAATGAACGAACCGAATTTTAAACTCCCTCCCGGCAATTCAAACTCGATTTATGATGTTTGTGGAGACCGCAGCGTGATCCGCCAGGAATTGGGTGACGTGTCCCGGCGGGCGGAAAAGAATCCTAATGGCATTAAATCCATAACCGAAGTGCTTCTCCATAACGCACCGTGGGCCGAAAGAGCCCAGCCTCCCCGAGCCCGAGAAAGTGTGGCCACCGGGCGTGTATCGAGTTTTTTGGCGTGTTTGGCGGAATTCTATTATCTACGACCCTCGCATTAGCCATGCCCTTCTGCGTTTTATGCCCAAGGATTATGACATTAGCCTGCCTGGGGTCGGCTTAATTGATTAAGGAGTAATTTCGTCGTTCCAGTCCCGATTTTGTGGGACATAATTCACTTTTTGAATCATCGCACACGACGCGATTCCGGAGGGTAGACGTTAGCGTAGCTATCCGATATCTTAACGACCTGTTGGCAATTAGCTCACTTTAAACGGTATTTTTTCGACGGACAGCATCAGAAGTCGTTCCGTGCTTAGCGTCTTTTTCTCGGTTTTTGTCATTCCTCCTATACAAATTTCTTGTTGTATGATGGTGGCTGAATAATGTAAAAAATATTCGAAGTTGTTCAATGTTCAATAATATTTTGATTACTTTGAAAAAGAATTTTTAATAAGATTATTTGCTTTGGCATTCATTTGGCACCAACGAATCAAGCAAACCTATATTTAATCCTATTTCTAGGAGGAAAACATCGATTAGCTTTTGACTGCAAAGTGTCCACGGTAATGTGCATATGGTTGAAAAGGATTCAGGTAAAAAAGTGGGGTCAATTGTGAGCTCATGAATTTATTGACGCGTTCGGCTTCGGTTAACATTTGATGACCTAAAATTTTAACCTGACGTAAGTCCAATTTATTATGAAACTTGGCTACGAGCATACACATAGTACTAGCATGCAAACGAACATTAAATTTGACAAAGGATTAGTAATGCGGCCATAATTTTCAACCATCTTCGATATTGTGTAAGTTTCCTGTGATGAATAAACCATCTTCGTCCAGATTTCGAGGTCATTTGTAAATTAAAGCCGGTTTGGTAGTTTTTGAGTAACCTATCGACAACGGAAAATCGATCGTACAAACCTCTCCGCCTAACATGCAGCCCTCTCTGAGAGCATAAAATGAAATTAAAATAACATTTTGTTTGAAGATTTAACGATGGGATCGCTCTCGACTTCCTATACTTCATAAAGAGTCCACCTCCAGCTTTGCAAAACGGTTGAAAGCTACACCATCTAGTGATCTATTTACGTAGCTTGTAATTGGATTCAGCTTCCCCGAGAGCCGCCCTTCAGACTCTATACCCTATCATCGTTCATACTTGATGAAATCGAGAAAATAACTGTCAACCCCGGGTGTAGAATCCGGCACCTAATTAATTGTACCGAAGGGGCACCCGGAAGCGAGGGCACAACAAACTGGGAACAGCATTGGAAGAACGTGGGGTGCCGCGCGGATCGCGGGTGCGGCGTACATTTCAGTAGTGGCCGTGGCAGTAGTGGAGCCTTGATGTGAAGCCTGATAAAGGTGCAACGCCAGCCGGTTCTTTTGGGGCCTGTCCGCGGAAGAAGTTCTGCGATCGACCGGCAGCGACGACGGCGACGGAGGTGCTGATTAAAAGCACACTTTATCGGCAGCACCACTCTGCGCCGCCCGGCGAGCGTTTGGGTGAGTGTGCGAACGTTCTCACTCACTAAACATAATTAATTGGATCAAATAATTCACCCACAGGGCCTTGCTGCGCCGGAGCAGAACATTGATGGTGTAGTTTAGGCGATGCTTACGCCGCGCAAGGGCCTCAAGAAACGGAAAGCGCCCGGAAAGTGGTGCTCGAGCAGTAAGCTCTCTGCCAAACGCACATCCCTCCGGAATCTGCAAGCTCCGGCATTGAGGGTTTTCGAGGGCCAGGGCGTTTTGTCTGCTCGGTGGCGGAAGATGAATGATTTACTAGCCAATCTGTCGTTATTTATGAAGGTAAACAGACCGTACCAGGAGCCGCTTCGAATGGAATCGACCGGAACGTGCTTACCCGCTAAATGGAAACAATTTTTCGTGCCAATAATTAGGGTTGAGGATACAGTTTTTAACCCTCCCCCTAAGCTTTATCCGTACTGCGGTTGTGCAAATCCCGTACAACGACACGTACCACCCCAGGCACTAATAGTGCCCCCGAACCGAGCAGACATCGTTCGGTAACGAAGTTAATTTTGGGGCCACATCTAATGACATCTGATGCCTGGTCAGACACCGGCCCCAATAGTGCAAACCGCTTGGTCTCCGCTTGGAACTTTGGAACGTCCAAAATGTTGCATGGAATACGTGCCCGGGAATCACCGGCGTTGAGTTACACATGCTGCAAGATTGCAGCAGCTGCGACTAAATGATGTCGTCACGTATTTGCGTAAGGGACTAACTTTCAATAGCTGGAAATGTCAATGGGAGAAGAGAAATTGAAAGCATGACCATATTTCGCAAGTTGTTCTTTGACCAACGCAGAACACCTCACCCAACTTCGTCCTCGCCCATTTGGGCGCCTCCGTTTCGGTTGGAGAAGTTAAGTGACTTTTAATTTAATAATAATCGAACTCTGCGAGAGTAGTGCCGTGGGGAAAGGAACGATGTCATTACGGCACATGACACGACAAACGCTGTGTTTGCTGTCCGAAAAGCATCCGCAAACGAATGCACACACCACACAATCACACGATGGTCTACATTTTTTATGCCACGCTAGTTCCTGGGGGGATCCTTGCGCATGTGGTCCCCACTGGTGGTCACTGGAACGCTGGACCATCAGGACCACCGCTGCAAAGTTTAAAAACGAGCGACTCATTCTTTTCATGAAACCTCAGCAGTGTGAATTACGTGCTGACCACGTATCTCTCGCTTCGTGTGCCATCCAGCTTACACGTGATTTTTTTCGCTTACCGTCACCGAATACCGTTCTGCAGACGAGCAGAAGGTATGTCGCAGAAGGCTTCGGACCACATAGTTAAACTTTCATTCTGACTGCCCGACGATGACCGACGGGGAGTGTGCTTTTCGTCCAGGATCTACGGAGTAGTGACATCATTATTTTATAGCCAGCCGTTCTTGGGGCTAACCGAAGCTTTTCGGAACTTCCCTGCGCGGATCAACCACGAAAATGGAGTGTTCTCGTGTGGGTCCTGGCTTCGAGGTCCCGGACACGTGTGTCTTGCGAATGCTGATTCTTTTCTCTCTCTCTCTCGGTCACGTCGGAACAACCGTCTAGGTTCTAGGTTCATCAGCTAATGAAAAGCAAATTTTCCTGAAGCGCCCAGTGTGCAGTGTGTTGCCGTTTGTTGCCTGCGTAGTGCATTATAACGCGTCCTCGTCGTCGTCGGAGTGCTTTTGAAGGTTGCCCACCAGCAAACACGGTACGGTCGTTTTACAATTCTGTTTGATTTCGGTCCGGGGTTCGGCCAGCAGACACGAGCAAAGCACTTTGCGCTTATTTGAGGAAAGAGCCTAATTTTGTCACTCCCTTTGGGCGCTTAGATGAGCTTTTGCTCGTCGGGATAAACGGAGGATACACCGCATTCGATCTTTGGAGAAGTTCGTTCTCATTTCGGCTTCTTTCAGCCATTGATCGGAGGATGTTTGGCTTCCGGTTCAACTTTGCTGTGCTTCACAGTCGTTTTTTTATTTCTCCATCTTAAAGTCATCCGGGTCCGTCCGGGTTCGTGACAATGAGTGCAGTATTTGCGGTTCACTGTGGCCGAGTTATACACACGCACACACACACACACACACACACACACACACACACACACACACACACACACACACACACACACACACACACACACACACACACACACACACACACACAATCACATCGTGCGTATGTGTCGTGAGAGCATATTTCCAGGACTTGCGTACGGCCAACCCCAATGGAACGGTTTTTCTAGACGGGACTCGTGTGTGCGGGACTCAGGATTTCTTCCGGCATTTGTTTTTTGTCCTGCCGCTACCACATTACTGAACGCTGGCGCCGTTCGAAGGGTTCGAAGCAACCACCACCCGGAAGAACGTTGCTGCTTGTTCCTGCGAACGCTCCGGCTCGGGCACGACAAATATCGATTCGTCCCGAGGCTTTTCGCCGGCAAAATGAGGACGCAGTGTACGAGAATTTCGATTTGATAGCCTCGTTGATGGCCCTGGATGCTCTCGGATGTGCGCTGGCTGGTGCCTGGACACTATCATTGCCTAGCGCAGCATCACCGTTGTTGCTGGTAGCGAGAATGTTTTGTGCTCTTCTTCAAAACTCCGGCTCGGACGTCGGGACGTGCCTTTCGGGAGCAGCGCTTCAAGGTTTGTTGTCTGGAAGCGACGGTATCGATGGGCGGGATACGATCGTACGATAAGGCAGATGATGCCATGGATGATGGATAGGGGCCGGATGAGGATCATCCGCCTTTGTTGTGTCACCGCCCTAGTTGCTGAGGGTGGCCTTACCTTAGAAAAACCTGGATTTAATTATCAGGGCCGCCCGGTTGATGTAGATGCAAAGTAATGATCAACCCGGGATGATAGTCACGGATAATGCATGCAGCGTCGACCTCAGCTAGTCGTTTGATGTCTGGATGCTGCCTTGGGGCCGCATTCGATCTGGATAACGAGTTGAGTGGGGCGCATCAATCACAAACACTTTGACGATAACTTTGACAAGGCCAAGATTGAGAGGGTCCGATAATTCCCCCACAAGGCCACGAACGCAGAGGCCACGCTTGTCCGTTGCGGGTTACAAGATTTTAAAGCAAAACCGGCCATTATAAGGAATCTTCTCGCCTCGGCTTAGTACTCGGCACGACGTTGTACTTAACGTTGGAGTCTTTCTGTCCCTTTCCGTGCCCCGCACTTTCAGCGGATCGAACGGGCAGTGTTTTACGATTATCTGCTGTGTCACTACTTAATCAATCTTCGTTTTATGAGCGCGAAATAAAACCCCAAAACTCCCGAAGGTCGAAGCTTCGGCACCCGGTGGAATGGGATCGAAATTATCAGACCATTCGCTTGATGACATTTTAGTACCCGTCGTCTGGCCGGACGTCCGGTAAAGGGATCGTAAAGCTCGGCCCGATTCACCACTAGTTGGTGGATTGTACGGTTTCCTGCGATGAGCCAGGCGACTCAGGTGCGTTCGTTCCGTCACGAACGGTCATAAAATTGTTTTACAACCAGATCGAAAATGAGTACAAAAACTGGTGGCCGCATTTACGACGCAACGGAAGGGTAGCCGAAGATAGAGTGAGGACTTTATCGGTGCAACTTCCGCTTACCCGCGTTCACAGTCTGAGGCTGACGGAGGTGGCTAGTTCTGCTAGTTAAGGTGTGTTTGAGTTAAAGTGTGTGAGACAGAGAAAAATCAAGAGAATTGAAGGAGACGCGATAATGTTGTCAAGTAACACGAAGCCTGACAGAAATCGTTTTGTTAAGGGCGGAGTCAGAACGAATGATCCGCTTTCGGGTGCACGATGAAGCTTTTGAACTGTAGTGCCTTGCTCGAGTAAGATATTCAATATTATAATTTTATTGTAAAACATGTTTTCTGCATACAAGTACTCCCGGAAGTGTTGGGTGCATCTTGCAAGATGAACGATATCGTATTTAAATTCGCACGTTTTGAAGTTGATTGACGGTACTCAGCCGGGTGAAGTCGAACGTGGACCTGTGCGCTATGGGTAACGCTCATCGTTGGCAGCTTGAAATGTACGAAAAGCAAACTTCTGAAGTGACATTTCCACTTTTCCCTTCAATGCCAGGTGTCAAAAGATTCAGCCCGAAAATTCAAATCGAACACGAGCTCGCCCCGAAAGACTCTTAGGTAAGCGAGTGTGTTCGGCAGTCAGGAAGCTTTTACCTAGCGCATGTTTGTACGTTCTACAGGGACTGTGCAAAGTTTGCTCCACATTTGCATTTTGTCTACCAACGTACGTCCCTCAGTGCTGCGGGCTAGACCTGCGGATGCGTCTTGTGCGCTGGATCGTGGTGATGGATTTCGTTAATTTTGGTAAATCTGTTTCTGAAAATTCAATGACACCGCTTGTTTTCGGCAAGGTTACTACCTTTTCAAACTGTTTTTTTTAACTCGAATGTGAACTAACCGTAAGAATTAGTTGTTTGAATTAGCTACGGTCTATGGGTGATCTCGTAACTCTACTCGCGAGAGCTGTAAGTCCATAATTGAATTTATATTAGAGCATGAATAAACACAATCACCTTCAACGTGAAGAATAACGCATTAAGACAAAGTTAGTCCTGTGGCTCTGGTGAACTACATGATACGAAAAAGGATGTGGCGTTTTGTTCGCCATATGCTTAAAGCCAACTTTTATCGATTCAATTTTGCCTCTACATCGTCCGCTAAGGATGATGTCTGCTGGCCATGTAGGTTCAATTTAGAACGATGAAGTTGGGACGTACATTTTTTATATTGCGTCTCGCACCGAAGGCTAAGCTAGTATTTGCGCTGAGAAGCTCGCTCCCTCTGTTTATAAGTTTGCTCTTTTATGGGGTCTGTATTGGCAAGAATCAACGAACCTAATAGAGGTTGGTTCTGCGAGCGGCGATGTTTGATCGGGGAAAGGAGCTTGCTTTCAAAATCACATCATTCCGATCCGTTTTCTTTTTTGATCATCCTGGGAATTCAAACGCTCTTATGATAAGAGTTCTCTACGGCACACAGTTGGCTCGAATGTGCGCCAGCGTGTCCCCAACGGGCTCTTAGCTTATGTGCTTTCAAGTGCTTTACTGATTGGTTCTGTTCGTCGTCTGTTTGATTTTTCCTTTTCAGCTGAAATGGATCCTCTACAAAATAGAGTCAGATGGCAACTCGTTTCCCCGTTTTTCGAATTATACAAATGCATCCGAAGGTCAAGCAGCAATGAATTAATTGTGGAATCAAGTTGAAAAATGATTCACATGCTACCGCATCGAATAAAGAGAGACTAACAAATTAGCTTTTCTCATATTTTTCTGTAAAATTGATTTTTTGAGTAACAAGCAGCAAACTAGTAAAACATTAACATATTTTAGAACATTTTGTATATCCCCTCCATACGACTAAATTTCTTATGCTTGTTTCTATAAAAGTTCCCATTGATGGTCCGTTCAAAGGAACATCCAACCGAACGTTGCAATGTTTGAGAGTAGCAACCCTCATGACGATAAAGTCACTCTCATAAGGGCTCTCAGTATGGGTTTCCATTCGCTGATCAACTGCGATAAAGAACTGTCATCTCGAGAGTTCCACCGGGTGCCTCCACCGAAGCCATTGGCAGGGAATTTCCATTTCACACTGATCCTTGACAACCGAGGCGATGGCGGAATGAGTCTGTCTGTCTGGCGTGAAATAGGTCGACCTTGTTCGGTCGGTCGACCGTACTACGAGACGGCAATTATCTTGGGCTTCATCAGGCAGCGTTTGGTCCTTTGCTTAGTGTCCGGTGTTTAACGGATTAACTCCACGCACTCCTCGCAGATGTGAAGTGTTGGTGCGCAGCGGTTGCTTCGTTAGTTTAGGGCACACCCGTAGGCCCGTTTCTACGAAAGGAACCTCAGTTCCATGGAAAAACAATGGTCTTGGTGGTAAATACCAACGGAAGCTTTTTGGTAAAAGCACGGAACGCAAAGTGGCAGAAAAAGTATTTGCCACACTTTCGCCAGTTGGGTGTAGGTTTCTTTGCAGCACTCGGACTGCCTCGAGGGGCTCCGGGACGAACCATTACGCTCTTAATTCCTAATTAAATATTTACAATCCGTAAATTGTTTATCTCTGACCTACCGAAACACAGCGCACAGCGTACTGGCAAAGATGCATTGGACCGGTGCTGGTCAACGCAAGAGGGTTCTCGTTTCTCGGGAAGATCCGATTGCACTCTCTGAGTCTACCGAGAATCCTTGGCGACGCTTTGAACAAAGTGTGAAGCTTACCACACCATAGAAATCGATCTTTCGCAGGTGGTTTAGGTGGAACACATTTTAGAAGTTGGCACATTATCGAAATGTAAAACAAAAAAGATGCTCTTTCATAAGCGGTGGATGCATTGAATGATGGTGACACTACCATGTCGTTAGTGGTTATGTTTTGGGTGCTGCTTTAAATTTTCGGTAACCTTCATGTAATCCTAAGTTTTCATTCATCACAAGAAATAGTTAACACATTTTTACTTCTACTTATTCGGCTAGTGTCACCGCCGAGCGGTTCTGTCCTAATTACTTTCATCAAAACGCAAGCTTGCTTTTGGGTCAGCTTCAAGGTCGCTGTGTGTGATAAAAGAAAACCTCTGCCTCTAGGCAAAGGGTTGCCTTGGATGCCCGGGTTGCTTTGAGTGGCTTATCCACTGTTTACACTTTTCACTTTTCGTATGTCGAAAAGATGTTCTGTAACCCATCAGCAAACAAAGTGTTATCGCCACCGCCCGATGATGCTCATGAATTATTCAAGCGTTTTTCGTTTTCCTTCAACGGCACTGTCTCGAAGACTAGGCACTAGGTTCAGATTTCAATGTCGGTGTCTCCTTTGGGCTTGGTTTTTTTTCCTATTTCCGTCGTCTCCATGGCGCAGTAGCGTGTGCGATTCGCTCGATAGTATGCTGTTTTGTTTTCTTCCGATACGCCGGCAAAGGAGATTTAAATTGGATACCACAAAATGAAAGCTGCTCTGAAAGGAGCTGGTGCTAAGGAGCGAACTTTTCGGAATGACAACTGTGAACAACATTCTACAGTGGCACGCTGCGGGAAGACCGTGGAAATGGTTGCCCCCTTTCGGTGAATTTCATTACAGAAGGAGATTTTAAATAAATAAGTCCTTAATGATTATTAGAAAGCCCTTCAGCGGCAGGGATTGAGCGTAAAGGATTGTCGTGTTGGTTTGGGAAGATAATTGAAAATGTTTCAATCGGCATTAAGGATTGATGTTCGATCGTTTCCTTCGGATGAAATTTCGCCCATTACGCTGTAGAGTAAGATTGGAAGAAATAATCGCAACAGTTAAAATTAGTTTTATGTACACTATTTTAAAACTTAACACCCAGTGAGATAAATGAATGGAAACATATCCATAATTCGTCTTACGCTATAACGTTGATCTGTTTGAGTATCCGGATCATATACCGGCCGAAGTCATGCATTCCAAGAGCAAAGAATTGCACAGCCTCTCACTACGCTAATGGTTGTAATTTCGCCTGAAGCGCCGAGTATTGTGGTGTATTTTTAATGCCAAGCACATTTCTTGTTGGTCCCCAATCGGCTGTTACTTTAGCTAATTGAATGAATCGCTGAGCAACATTTTGTTGGCTCTGCATTCTCACAATTTGCGTTAGTTTCAAAGTAGGTCACGATCGATACCAATCCCGTACGGTGTAATGGGTCGCGTTTGGCCTCGTTTTGTTTCCATAAATTTCCATCTGTTAATTGATAGCAAATAGAAAAAAGGTTCGAAGTACCGGATCCGCGCTGCCAGTAGGGTAGGAAAAATTATTTCAAAATAGAGATTAAGTTTCCCTGCGAAGCCACTGGCCCGCGAGTGCCCCCGCGGTGCAAGTGCGGATTACCGGCACGGAAAATGGCGTAAACCAAAAATAACGCAAATGAAAAAAGGCTTCCCTGGCAGCATAACGTATTTTGCAAATGACCTAGATTTACGATCGAAAGCATTGCGATGCCGCGAAAGAATGGTTTCCGTTGCAACGCCGGACACGGCGTCACTCTGGGGCCTGTGACCGGCACTGAGTGGTGTAAAGAATGCACCCGATGCAAGGGCAGGTGTGTGCAGGGGCATCGCAAACAAAGAGCATAAACGAGGAAAAAGTGGACGAAAACAAAAACATAGCATAACACTAGCAATGAAGGATTAGTTGGATCGAACAGACAGAGCGAAAGAGAGAGAAAGAAAGAGAGAGAGAGAGAGAGAGGGAGAGAGAGAGAGAGAACAAGAGAGAAAAAGGTGGAAAGAAGAAAATGCGAACAACGCTCGAGTGCATCGAAAATGAAGCATTCAAAACGGGCGATGTTTTTCTGATTTAATCAGTTCCGTTCGCTCGCGTTTATTGTTCCGCCTGCACTGAGCACCGGGCCGCGGTTCTGTGCCCTTTTTCCTGTGCCTTCGGTGCAACGGCTTAGCAATTGTGCATTCCATTGTGACGGACTTGAACCGGACGGACGGATGGGCGGGAGATACATTTGCGCGTGCACTTATTGTGCTTTTCCGGCGCGGTCCGATTTGTGAAAAGGATTGCGTTTGAGCAGGGATTCGCAGGGAACCAGCAGACCCAACCAGCCAGGATCGGTCAACGCCGGGTCGCATGGACAACCGGAAAATGCTCTGCGTTCACAACTGATCGAGTTTTTCTTGCCGGTAAAACGCACCCGTCCTAGACCTAGGCCGCCGGGTTGCCCCGGTACCGCAATCTGTGTCGGTTCAATTAATCTTTTGCTCGAAATGTAAAGTTTTCCCATTTTTCCCTAGTAAAAACTGGTTGCTGCTTTGAAATGCGCCGTGATGCCACACAGCCGTGCATATTGTTTTGAAGCGTTTCGTTCGTTGTTTTGTTGGTTGCCACGAAAAAATATGATGTATGCAGAAAAGAATGTTCCATAAAACGATAACGAGAAAAAAGCACGCTCTTTGAAGCCGCTTTTAAGACGAGGAATACATTGCGAAGCACAACATCGACACGGGAACCTTGATGTAGGTGAAAGCTACACAAAAGAACTATATTCTCCAGGACACAACATGGTTTAAATTTCATTGGAAATATTATCGAGTTGTGCATGTATTCTGATTGGGATTCCATGATAAATGCACGAAACGCTAGACATTCAAATGTATGTCTTTTTAATTGCTCAACATATCTCAACTGTTGTGTTGCTAACAATCAAATTATAAATTCCAAATCATATGAGAATTACTATCTCTGCGCCATTTAAAAGAAAGATCATTCCATCATAAATGTTTGACATTCCGTACTATGCTGCCGAGAATTTCCTGAAACTCGCTCACCCACCGGAAATGGGGCGGTGTCGTGTGAACGCGAGGTGTGCAGAATCACCGACGCCTTTTTCTCCATTGGCCCCGACGGTAGACCGCGGCCTGGTCCGCGTCGATGCATACGCATCAGCGGGTGGAACATGAAATTCCAATCCGCGCACGAGCAGCTGTCGTTTGACCGCAATCTGCCGGGGCCGTACCGTACCGGTACCGTCTTCGGTGGACAGCAGAAAGCTTTCAGAAGGCCAGACCGGTCGCACCGTGGCACACGTGCTCCAGCTGGCTTTCCTCCTCCGAAACATGTGTCTGCCGGCTGGCGGTGGCCATCCGCGGTAGTGTCCACTGAGCCGTACAGCCGGCAAGGATCGAGTTTGCTTAGCCACGGCGCCGGGGTGTGAATTTAATTTAAAAAGTTTTAGATAAAACATTAAAACTCACTCGCGCTCTGGTTTTGGCTCGGCTCCCCAGAATGGGACCCGATGTTCGCGTGCGAGGGAGTGCGAATCCTCGTAAGGGTATCCCGTCGCCAACCGACTAGTTGCTGAAGACTGAAACCTGAGGACGAGAAAAATATTTTGGATGATTTACACCCCTTTTCAACGGGCTCCGACCTGACGAGCGCGGCGCAAGTTTTAGAAAGTGTGACAATATTCGTGTTTTTATTTCCCCCTTGCTCAAGTCCACTCTCATCTCCGCCCAGCACCCGGGCCGTCTTCTGTGCCTTCGTGTCTGTTTTTCACTGTCACAGGATTGTGCCAGCACGGTTAAGCGGCTTAAAAGCTTTCTCGGGTTTCTTACACGATCGGCCGCACGGCGGACCACGCGGGTTGCGGTGCGTAGCCGTTGTTCGGTGGATGTCTCCAACGTCCACTGTCGTCACCTTGCGCCGCAAATAAGCGCCGGCCGTTGTTTCACACCTTCTCGGTGGGATTTCTTCTCAGCCATAAATTGCATGCTCTCTGGCTTTCGCTGGCGTCTCGGGGCGGCCAACGGCGCTGCACCGACGGTCGAGGGTTTTCCATTTTTATCCGTTTTGGGAGCTGGATGCTTAAGAAGGATTTTTTACCAGATTTTATGCCATTTTTGTTTGGCGCTACACAATGCTGCCCTGCCGTTGTGGTCGTTCGTCGACTAAGGGCGATCTGTAACGTGTTTTATTTTTTGCTGACACTTGCTGGTTCCAGTTTTCCGTGGCAGCAGCACCTGGGCGCTTGGTGCGGTGACAGAACAGTAATCTGGGATTGATTTGTGGCCTATTGGATTATCGTTTGATGCATGGATTTAATAGCTCTTCGTTTGGTGGAATGATTGGTAAAAATGGCGATAGAAAGAGGGGACCACTCGGGTGTCACATTTATAATCGTTGGGTTTTACAACTTTTTTCTATAACGTAACAATTTTTATAATATTCCTCCTCAAAGTTGGCTGCTCGTGTTAAATGAAATTGTAACTTAACGAATCTGAATAATGGAGCATCGAATCCAATGAGCATCTGAATTCAAGCATCGGCGCACTTATAACACAGATTGCTTGCCAGTGTTCAATAATTGCTTCGACTCTATTACAGCATCGACTCGATGCATTTTGTATGAAGTTATCTAGGACGGAGCACATCTTCATGCGACGAATCAATCTTGCATCTGACAGACGAGCACTGCCTTAGTTGCAACGACGTACAGCGAGCTCCGTGGCAGAGAAGTGAAATCAGAATGAATGGCTCGCCAATCTCATAAATAAACTAAAAGATAAACACACATGCAACACACCATTCTAGCGCGGCCGGAAGAAGAACAGCCCGACAGCCCGACAGCCTTTCAACCACAGACTAGCCAGCCACAACGGCACGGAGCTCTACACGGAGTTCACCAGCGTGGGTTCGTCGGCGAAGGAGATTTTGGTGAATTATTCATTCCCGGCACGTAGCCACACGGGTGGGCAGAATTAAGCGAGCCTCCTAAGGGCTCCATTAGGAGAAAGTGCGGCGCCATCGGAAGATGTCACTCATTACGGAAGGATAACGGTGCCGAAGGTGTCATTTCGAACGCTTTGGGAATTGCAACGGAAGTGGCACTCGACCCAACCCGTTTCTTATCCGCGCACCGATTAATTTATACATTCAATTACGCAGGACTATGCAGGTAGGCCTTCTGGCTGGCTGGCCGGTGACCGCTTAGACGAACTGGGTGAAGCGAGCGATACAGCATCGGAAAGGCAAACAATCGGTGAAACCATGGGCAATTGGATTGTTTCGTTGCTGCTGCGGGGTGCTGGATTTAGCGAGGCCATAAAATCTTTCAAAATGGTTTCACTTTATTAGGAGACCCTTGTTAAGGCACTGAAAGCCGTCCCAATCTAAGCTGGCCCGGATCACGACGGTGATTTCGATACGGAGCATGGAGACGCCTGGTGACTGTCAACCATGTAATCGGACAGCACTAACGACGCAATGTGACTGGAATTTCCTGTTTATGACAATCCATTAGAAGCGTTCGATAAGAATTCGAAGAACACCTATGTCTTTTAATTTAAACGATTATATCCTTACACGAAAGGTGCCACCGGGACTTGATAACACACCGATTTGGAAAGTGAAAATAAAAAGGGAAACCATCCACAATTGGACAGGACACTAAGACAATGAGAAAAATCAGTCCAATGTTGCCAACTCAAACCCCGTGGTGTTATTAACTTTATTATTAACTTATTGGGTGGATCAATACAAGTGCTCGAGAATAAATCGAGATGGTTGCGGTATTGGTGGAAAGAATTGGAAGTCGAGTCGACGTGCATGAATTGGAACGTGAGCCGTGAGCTCTTCGTTGAAATATGCATCATCATCACTGAACCGCGAATTTTTAATGAGCTGAATCCGATGGAAAGTGCATCACACCCACAGAAACCGATAACAAGTCGGAAATGCCGGTTCTTCCATTTTCTAGGCCACAAGTGGCTGTCTGTGTGAGCGTGAATGTGTTCATTCTGAGAATGATTAAAAAGACAACTTGAGCAGGGAGAACTCGAATCAGGTTAATATGCTTCGCTTCATTTTTATCTTATTTTATAAAGTAGATCAAATGAACATACTAGTGGGTCTGGCGTTTTGTTTTAAGCTTCGATAAAAGAATAAATGTTGGTGTTATGATGGTTTGGCAACAAATGGTCGAATTGTGGGTTAAAAGTTCTGCCGACAGCATAGCCACTCTTTGGCAAAACAAGAAGGACTGCCCACAATGGTGCAAACCACAATCATTCTCGAAACCACACAAATTTCTAATGGCATGCATGCACTCTGGTACTCGCCGGACGTAGAGCAAAATTTGCAATCCATCACGAATGAAATTAACCGAAACGAAGCTTATCACCGTGTGGAGAGAGGATAGTGCCGGACATTTTTTAGTCCGTTTGACCGGAGGCGAATTTTCGGGGCAAGCTTTGCTAGCACTTTCAACGTGCTGGAGATTTGTTCCCCATTTCGGACACTGGACACGGCCACGACAAGATGACATGGGCAATGATAAACGACCCACTCGAAGACACATTCGGAATTAAACTTCATAATTAATTCCGAGCGTTGAGTGGAAGCTTTTCGGAGCGATTTGAACCAGTGTTTGATTGTGCGGTTTCCGGTAGCTGGTGACAAGTTCACCCGGATGTCAGGCCGAAAGTAGCAAAAGCCGAGAAAGTTGCACTCCAAACTGTGGCTTCAGTTCGTTCACCCATTTCACACTGCTTAGCCGAGTTGGCTTCGCGCGTGTGCATATCTCTCGGTAGCCAGGCTTCGGTCATAAATCTCCATTAACATAACCCTAACCCTGAGCACTGTTGGTCCACTTTCGATCGGCTGGGTGTACATATCATCCTAGGGAACATTCGCTCCGCTTGTGACCTGTGGGATTCGCGTAGGCGGCCTCCGATCGTTTGATTGAGGGGCAACATTCACGAAGGACATCATTTTGGGAGTTCACCATAGTGTGTCGTGTGGTCGTGGGAGAAAGCAAAGGCAAGCGAAAACTTTCTAAACCGATGATAGTAAAGAGAAACAAACATGCGCCCAAAAGTTACCACATTCGGGGTGGGAAGCTCAGCAGACTAAAGTTTTAAACCGTTCATAAATTATTCCATTGTCCTCGTGGGTTGGGTCGATGTGGCCGACAGCCGGTGGTCGTGTGGGTGTTGCATGGGCGTACGGTATCCTTGTTTACAGATGTAGGTAAACGGGAAAAAAATATCCACCAAACAGGACTTGCTAACGCCAGCGGGAGAAGACATATGGCGTACGTCGCAATGGTCACTGAAACGATGATAATATTTGGAGCATACCAACTGTTTCTGGGCACTTTTGTGCAATGATTTCAGACTCACGTCTCACTGTGGCAAATTCACTCTCCTATTGGTTTTAAATTACGCACATATCTTAAAGCTGTAGGGTGATTGCAGTGTTTTATCAGGCATAACAGAATCCATCTCGTGAAACGGAAAAATGATTGGATAATCTCTGATATTTATTGTTATGATCTCGGTACTGTACATCCACCGTATCATCAACATGCGTTCGCACCTGGCTTGCCCTAGGGTGAGGAAAATAAATCATAAAACTTTCTAAATTTGTTAATGCATGATGATGGTTTCCACGGTCCTCCAGGAAACCCATTATTACGCGTGCGCTTCGTAGATTGGGGCAAACCGTCGTTAGTCATTCGCTTCACGTTTTATTTCATATTGTTTATTCCGTCGGACACTGTGGGCGACGGCGATATAAAGTTAATTTAAAAGTTTGCCCAGACAGGCAATGTTTCTTTTGAGTTCCGGTTTTTTGGGTGGGTTTAAGAATTGGGCATGCAAGATATAGTGAAATGTTTCACAATCCGTTTTTGTCCTTTTCGTACGCAAAATGTCTCCGACGGATGCCGCTAAAGTGCTGTCGGTCGGTGTCAACATTGTAGTTTGTGTTATCGCTCGAATAAAGCGTTTATTTAATGGTTTATTTTAATTCAATAAAAGTATCCTTGTCCTGCCAAAGTTTTGTTGTCGTCGTTGCGTCGTTAGAAGACATCTGGTTTTTAAAGTAGAGGTTATGTTGCTGATGCCTCATCAACAGAATAGGACCGGAACGGAAGGGGTCGACCTAACTCGAACACTCGAACAGGGTGTCGGCGAGGAATCGCAATGGCAATCGATTACCGAAGTTCGGGTGCACCGCAACAGTTTCCTAAACGGGCTATCGTCCGCAGATGCAGTGTTCAAATGACACTGTCGATAACTTATGGACATTAAATAAGATGGTGGTGGCAGCAGATGGAGCATGAAATATAAGACAGTACGTAGGGATAGCCCGCGGTGGTGCGCAATAGTGCGAGACTAAGAGAGATAAATGACCGGACACAGTTCCACGCCGGTCGTTCCGGTTTTGGAACGATGCCAGCAAAAACTGTTGGAGATTCACTGTCGAAAGTGTTGCGGAAAATGCGTTAAACAAACGGGAAACACTCACTTAAAGTAGCTGCTGGGGAAAAAGTACTTGAAGGTACATACCACACCATTTCAAGTGACTTTGATAGACTATGTTTTCATTGAATTCGATAGACCTAGTTCCTAGACAGTGTGGATATGGATATAGTTTTCATAATAAATGAACTATCAACACGACAAGGACGATGTGTAGCATCAAAAGCGTAAAATGAAGTAATTCATTGACCTTATCGAACATTGCAGTGTGCGTCCATCATCACTACATGAAGGCATCCACCGTAACCGATTGATGAATATTAATACAAATTCCTCCCATCGCACGCGGGGTGTGATTGCGCCAAAAACAATGAGCCGACCACGTGCGTCGCTCGCATCATCCGTTGACCTTAATTTATTCATCGCAATAATTCAACGCTACATAACTCTGCATATAATGTTCTACAGCACGCTGTTTGATCGTTGGCTGATTACAATCGGGGTCATTGAATCGCGCTGAAGAACAGCCCAACGGCCGTTCAATACCCCGTGTTTATTGGTAGGTTGGTTACCGGTTTCCGTTCGGTATCCTGTTTCGGGTATTCTTCTCGAAGCAATTTTTTGGATGCCGCATGTTGCCACCACGACTCCGGCATCGTCCCCGGCCGGCCGGCTTGACACCACAAAATTGCAATCAACCCCGCGTTTGCATCGACGGCTGCTGCACGCGGCAATCCATGCACACGCCGTGACCGATCGATCGAATCCATCTCCCGGTAGCTGTCGGAAACATGTTTCCGCTCGTAAGCCTTGCTCGGCCGGCCACCGGCTGCTCTGTGGTGGCGATGGTGGCCAATCGTAAATCCAATTACATTAAGACCTCCCTATTTACATACCCGGGACGTCTCGGAGGCCACACGGAACACATCTTGAAGTAATTTTCCTTGCTTCTCTGCTTTAAATTACTTTTGCCCGGATGAACGGTCGCCGTCGCGCGGCTAGCGACCTCTCGAGGACCCGTGCTGCTGCAAATGTCACCCAAAGCTCCCCAAGCCCGAACGAGGGAGGGAGAGCGAGATTGGTGAGGGAGCAGGGTTTTCATATTCAATCTCTCTTTTCCGACGATTATTGGCGTACTGGTGCTCTGGCGAGTCTGGCCAGGAAGGCCGCCGGATCCTTGTGCAGTCGTCACACGTTCGGCCGCCAGGGGCGGGCGCCAGTTGCAGGCGATTCCGGTTTTTCAACACACACACACACACACACGCAAGCAGTGATACGTGTGTGTATCGCTGCCCGCAGCCCGCAGGCTCGGCACGCCTCGCCAAACGCAACAAAGGCACGGGCGCACGGGAAACGCTGTTTACTCGTATGTCCTTGCACGCAAACATCGCCCATAATAGCGACGACGGTGACGCTGTGTGTGAAGGGGGAGTGGGATGCGGGGGGGAATTATCTCGGGTCGGTTGCCTCGGAAAGCGTCCTCGGAGGGCCCACGAGCGATGCACCAGAAACAAGCAGCATAAGCATTTTTTGCTCATTGCCCGCCAGCGTTTGCGACGGGACGCCTCGACCGGGAACGCATCTTCATAACGCTGGCATCGCATCCTGCCTTTCCCTGAAAGGGCGAGGAGGCGCATGCATGTGTGTGCGAGCGTTTTTCTTAATAACCTCACCGAACGCAAAAAGAAAACCGTATTAAGTCGCGCTCGCTGGAAAGGGAGCTTATTATTTCGCGCTGCTCAACATAATGTAACGGCACACACACACACACACGTAGAGTCGGTGCACTGATCGCACGACGGCCCGAGACGACCGGCTATGGCGCGCTGCCGTTCGCGCCCTGCATAAAGTCAATCGAGGTGAAAACGGACGGCAACGGCGACGGGATCCTTGTGCGGGATGCTAAGGTTAATGACGAAGAAGCGGACGAACGCTGATGATGATGATGGTAAGAAGCGGTGGAAAAGCTATCCCATCAGCAGGGTAGCACAATTAACGGAACGAAAATTCGCCAGCAGGAGCTGCAGCGAGGTGCAGCGTGTGTTCGTACGGTGTTCATGTCCTGAGGGATTTACAAGGTGGTGCTGCTGTTTTGTGCTCCTGGGCATACATACACACAGCGAGGATGTTATTGATAAGCTACTCGCAGTGTAATCTTGAGCAAAGGGGCGGCGTCCTCCTGCGGATCACTCCGGATAGGCATCATGGCATCGATCCGGTTGGGAGATGGTTAAATTGATTAAACGTTACGTAATGTAGGATCGTCCGAGATTACAGCCTGGCCGAGCTTTTTATTTGGGTCCCTCCATCGAGGGTCCTTTGTGTGCCATAATTACACCACCGTGGACCATAATTATGTGATCGAGTTGTGATCGGGGCCTGCCGGCAAACAATTCTGTCGGCCTGTCGTTGTCACTCATCTCCATTTTAATTGGACATCGAACAAATTGATGGTTGGTTTACCCGTGGGCAAGGGCTGTTGGCCCCCCGGATACCGATGCCAAGGGCGACCGGACCGCCAGCGCTACTGGAGAGTATCCTGGAACGATAGGCAAACAGCAATAAGCGTCAAATCATACCGCAAATCTTGAGTTTCGTTTCACGAGGGTTCTCGAAGCGCCGGCTATGCACCGATTGCAACTGTTTGTGTGTGTGTGTAAACAGAGAGCTACAAAAGTGCAGCTCATCCCTCCTAGGGCACTGGGACACGGGAGAACCAACACGTGAAGGTTCCGCCTTCGCAGTACAAAGTTGTGTGTAGCCGACAATGGTTTTAAATAAACAACCAATACGTGCCGGAAAGGTAATCACACCGGTACTGCCCAGCAAACCCCCGCTTTTGGTTGGAGGGTTGGCCATAACCCCACCCCACGACGGACCTACCCGGACCTATGGCTGGTGCATTTATTTTTTGCCCCGGGATTTGGGTTTCGGGTGCTTCTCCGTTTCGCTGATGAAATCGAAATACAAATTGGAAAACGATAGGCCCCGGCACAGTGTACCGGCACCGGCTTCACACTGGAGCAGGAGCCCACAAAAAAGGGTACACAAACACTTCAAAATATAAATTGAACTGATTTCTGCACTCTTCGCTTTCACGCCACGGAGCTTCGGTAACCGGGTCGATTGGGTAATATGTTGCCAGCCCGCGTTTGGCCGTGAACTGCTGCGCGCTAACGAACTGCAATGTCAATGAATATGCAATGGAGGGTGCTTTTCTCGTCCTGGAACCGGCACAAATCACTGGCGTGGTATTAAAACACACACACACAGAGCACACGTTAACTAGAGGGCTCGAAACTCGGGCCGCTTTCCGGTGCCGAATCAGGAAACTCATTCGGCCACCGGTGAGTGGGACAGCAAATTGTTTGCTGTGAAGATGTTTAACCTTCGCAGTGGTGCAGAGGAAGTGGAGCCGGCACCGGCAGATGACATCCTCATCGGGGATGAAACCACTCTGGGGTGGACTTGTGCGTAAACGACTTCATTGAAGCGAGCCAGAGGTCGCCAAAATGTGCGGCGATAAAAACGCGGACGCAAATGGTGAGGTGACTCCTCCGAACTGGGATGGGTCCAGCAGGACCAAACATGAAACAAACACACACACACACACACACACAGAGGGATATCCCGTCCGTGGGCCGGCTGCCGGAAGGATGAGTGCCAAGTGGCATGAGAATGAATTTGTTTATTAGCTAACTACGGATGCAGGACATGCCCGAACGCCGGAAAGAACCGCATAATTGGCGAGTGCGAGAGAGAGAGAGAGGGACAGAGCGACCGGATAGAGCACAGCACACAGCAAAGTAAAAAAAAAAACACGATATTTAATAACCACAGCCGAGTGCCGAGGGACAACGTTGTTTACACCTGGGGCAGTTAAAAGTGGGAAATTATTTGCGGCTCAGCTCCGGTGGAAAATTAGGTACGCTAATTGGGGCGGCCATACCCTGGGCCGGGTCGGGCCGGGCCGGCCGCGGTTTATGTGACGAAACGTGTCGAATTTGCGAGGTCGAAAATGTTTGTGCGTAGTGGTGCAAAAAAAAAAATCCAAGTGAATTGGCCAAGTGGTTTGTAATTAAGTTTGGGACCACGCGTTGGTGAAGATTAGGAATGCGCCCATGCAGCAGGAACTGGAATCTGGACTAATAGATGAGATCAAAAGGGAGCCTGTGGAAAATAGGTAATCATTTATGTAATCGATGTTGTGCAATTCCGTGCTAAACAATTAACGCATTACGTGGCCCTTACGTTGGTTCCTTAGTGGAGTAAAAACATAGGTATTACTTGCGCTTTTCTGATCTTGATTAAAATGGGGTCCATACTAAGATTCCATTCCGGTCAGTTACACTTACAACACAGAGAAAAAGCTGTCAAAATTTCATGATATTCTACTCCTAAGTTTTTGATTTATTGTGCTAAGAGTGACACTACTTTTGATAAAAAATTCCAAAATGGTGATTTAGACTTTACTAAAAAAGGCGTCCAAGGACTCCAAAAAACGGACTTTCTGATGGGACGGAAAGGTGTGTGGACAAGCTCTTAAACCTGATGCAAACGTTAATTCCGATCGCTACTGACAACAAATGATCAATTTGAACCATGCATTGATCGAAAAACGACCAAAATGCTATTCAAGTGGTTTTTAATGGAGACGCCTAGTCCCTCATGGCCAGGCGCTTCTAAGTCCCAAAATGCAAAACAGTTTCAGGAAACTATCAAATCACTTGGATGGGAGCTGCTATCCCTCCTCGCGTTATTCACCAGACTTGGTTCTTTCCGAATATCATTCCTTTTCATCGATAGGACACGTAGAGGCTGAGCAGCCCTTCGTTTTTCTACGAGGAACTCGAAATGGGATGACTAATTAGCTTACTTAAAAAGTCGAAGAATTTTTTAGACTGGGAATCCATGATTTAGCAAAGAGATAGGAGAAATGTATAGCTAGCGATGGCACATACTTTGAATAAAATAGAAAATAGCATTAAAATTTTATAAATATTTTGTGTGTGTTAAAAACAGTCCGGTTCTCAACGCACACCCCTGGTAACTCGATAGAATATCACTCAACTGGAAACGTCTATGGCCTTATTATTTTGGGATCCATCCACTATTTTGAGAAGGGAAATAGCATCATCAGTGAACACTACCATATACAGCGTTATTGGAGCGTTTGAATGCCGAAATTGCAAAAAAATTACCCACATCCACCGTTTTCCCTAGATTCGGTTTTAGCTGGCTATTCGCAGAAAATGCATCGAAAAATGCTCATCGGTAAGGCAAACTAAGGTCTATTTTGAGGCAAAAGATAGATCGTTCTAGAAAAGTGGTATTGAAGTGTTAGAGTGGCGCTGGCACGATTGTGAGGCTCTTGAAGGAGATTAGGCTGAAGAATAAATGCAACTTGGACCAAAAAACCGCGTCTTCCTCCTTAGACCCGGAACTTATCAACCCATGTGTTAGAGAACAGTGACAACAGAGTAGTCAGTAGTTGGTTGACGACTGTCTCGTAGGGCACTTCCTGCTCGTCAGGCATAGAAAGCTTTCGACAATAAAGATTTATCCACTGCATCGGCCTTTAAGAATGTTGCTGTTGTGGAAACGTACAAAATAGAAAAGTGGACCTTGAAAACGTGGCCGCACAGCAACAACAACATAGCACCAGCTACATTCGTAAACGTTGCTACAAAGCGCTCGGACTCATCGTAGCTCGGTTGCGATTGTGTGTGTGTGTGTGTACGGGGATCTGTTTATCCTTCCGCAAGCTTAATGTACGAGTGCTGTGGACGTTGATCTGCGGCGCGGCCTTGGTGCGGCCGCCAAACTCGCTCTCGACGTCCGACGCAGCTCTGGGGAGCTGAGTGGGAGTCTATGTTTTCTCAACGTTCTGTTAGTTTTTCCTAACCCGAAACCAGACCGTTGGATTTGGCCGTTTTCGCACAGGTAGTGGCACGAGTTTTGCCGCCGGCGCTGGAAACACTGCGCTGTGCTGGACCGTGCTCTGCTCATCATCAGCAGCGGTGATGAAGCTCGCGAAAGGAGCATAAAAACATGAACTGAAGCTGGCCAAGGCTTTGCGCTCATTTGCGCCCCGGCCCTTCGGTGTGGAAGTGTGTGTCTGTGCTGAAAAGGAAGGACACCCTTGTACCGTCTACGATGCGGGATGTTGGGAACAAGAGGCGGTACAAAAAAGGGAAGGTGCATACATGCGAAAGGAATGAAGAGCAGCAGCACCGTGGACGAGGCGTTCGTGACATGTAAATGATTTCTACTTTCTTGCCACACAACTCGAGCATACGTGGAGGGTGGTGAGGTTGTGTTTTTGTGTCGGGCCTCTCAGCAAGGAGCACTGCACCATCACCATCAGCGCCGATCTCCGCTTCCGGTTAATGAAACCGCGCCATGTCAGGAGGGCAACGTACACGCGAAAGCACACGGACCCGGTGCCACTTTCCTTTGATTTGATTGCGCCTGTCGGGTGCAGAGTATTCATTCAAACTCGTCCTGGATCAACGTCGGTCTGGAGTTCCGCGTTGTCCGCCGGAACCCGCGAATCAGACGTTAGTTACGCGCAGCATGCGTAACAACTAGCCCGCCAAGTGGCTACGGATACGGAGGAAGTCAAAGTTTTCCTCCCGAAAAAGATGGAAAAAACCAGCAACCATCCTCGAACAGGGGCCCTGTCAGCTCGGACAGACAGACGCGGGTTTCGAGTGTCTCATTTGGTGAACTTGCGCGTAGAATTATGGGAGAGAAAAGTTTTCCGCGGCGCAGTCTGGTTGCTTGATGTGCACGGGTGGCTCACCGTGTCTACGTCGGTTCGCCGGAGCTTCCGGAACCGGTCGTGAGCTACGGCGCTACGCGCCAACATCGTAATTAGGGGCATTTAACTTTGTGCAAGCGGCAGCTGCCACTAATGCCCAGCTGGGTAACGTAGAACTTGCGAACGCCTAGCTGGATGATTGGGCGATCTGCAGAATCGAGCTGACCGGATCAGAGCCAAACGGGGCCACCGGGAGTTGCTTTACTGGGTTGCTCAATAAGTTTTCAGCTTCGATAACGAGACTCTAGTTTATGAATTCCATCGGCGAAGTGAGAATCTGGAAGGCCTGCAAAATTCCAGAGCTGTTATGACCTCATCATTCGAAACATTAGGAAGATTGAAAACCGCTTTCCACGCATGACATTTTTTAGGTCTGGAAATAGATGGAAGTCGCTAAGGACCATATCTGGTGAACACGATGGATGCTCCAACGATTCGAATTTTAATTCATGGATTTTTGCCATTGTCAAAATGATCTTGAGCCTTTTTTCAAAAATTGTCTCCTTCAGCTGGATAATAATCGAAATTTATTGTTCTACCAGTTTGCAAGTAATCCACAAACGAAATTCCTTTCGCATCCCAACAAACTGATGCCAACACCGTCTTGTCCGATTTTTGGACACGAACTTGTTTCGGAGCCGAGAAACCAAGTTCATACCACTCTTGGGACACTGAAATCCAATACTTCAGTCAAAATATTGCTTACACAGCCACGGCCTAGATGCATAATACTTCTACGAAATCTCTTTCAGTTATTCGACGATTTTCCAAAACGATATCCTGTATTTTCCTACGATTTAAGTTGTTGATACTGTTTTTGGACGTCCTTGACGTGGATCGTCTTCAAGGCTTGCACGACGTTAATTTTATCAACCCATCTTTCTATTCTACTAATTGAAGGCGAAGAATTCTTATGTACTTTCAACATTCGTTCATAAGACCTTTGAAAAAAATTAAATTACTGCACGGTACTTGATTTTTTTCTTTATACTGTGACACGTCGATACTAAATGGCTTGTAAACAAAGAATGAAGGGACAGATCGGAATAAAACTCCACATACGTTCATATGAAGAGTGTACGAGCATAACGAAAAAATTAGGTTTTCAGCAGCGCCCTCTGTTATTGAAGCTCAAAACTTATTGAACAGCCTGGTACAGTGAACGTTGCCTCTGAAATCGTTCGGAGCAACTCTACCGACTGGTTTGCTGTGCGAAATTAATTAAAGTGTACAACCCGTGCTCAGATTAGCTCAAATGAAGCGAATTATATCGTTATCGCACCACTAACGAGACACGAAGAAAAACTTTCTTATTTTATTTTGCAATTAAAGGTTCTGAAGTCAATGAAAGATAATTTATTTGCCGCTAGAGCATCGAAATTGAAATGAAGCCACCGTCGATTTCTACATTTAAAGCCTGGCACTGTAACGATCGGGATGCAGCTGCGATTTTGCCGGGTTTTGGTGTGAAGTTTCGTAAAGTTGCTCTACACCTGATGACCTGAAATGCGCTTCCAGTAGCTACACAGGCCGTCCTTGTGAGCGTTCGGTGAATTTCGGAGGCCAAACCGCGCTCTATTACTTGCTCTCTTATTTCCGTCTTATTTTGCCCACAACGTACTGCAGCGAACTTTCTACACAACTTCAAACAGCAGCCGGTTCTCGAGTGATGACAAGAAACTGAATTAGCACCTGGTCGATGGTTCAGCTGCGCCCGCGGAAGCTCATTAACAGCCCCGAGTCCCGATACGTGACACAGCGCGCTGTATATCGAGCAATCGAATCGGTTTTGCTATCTCACTAATGAACACCTACGGTATTTGCAACGGATCCTGACGCGAGAAGAAACAACGTCCGGTCCTAAGCAGCACCACAAGAAGAAAGCAACATCCGCCCCTTCGGGAGATACTTCACCGTTGTAAGGCAAACGAACGTAACCTAATTACTTAGCCCGTTGCTCGGAGTCATTTCGCGATCGGTCGAAGTCGCACGGACGAAGGCTTCATCGAGTGGCTTCATACTCTGTCAGCTTCTTTTTGCGGTGGATCTGTACAGAGTTATCGTCAAACAAAGTCAAATGTGCAGTTCATACAGTTCAATAAATAAATACTCCTTCCCATATGCTGTTATTAAATAAATTGCAGTTTGCTTCTTTGGATAAAAACCTTTCCCATCATTGGAGCACCCAATGCCACTCCGGTCCGGTGGTCTCAAGTATACAAAATAATCATCGTGATGATTGAGCAAAGTTGGAATAAGAAACCAAACAAAAAACCCTAAAAGCATATTGAAGATGTATGCTGTATGCCGCACACGTTTCTCCTTGGGCCACGGATGATCTACGGTCGGCGCACCTTAACCTGAACCCGTTCAATAGCTTACCCCCCTTCCCCAGTGCCGCCCTCACCGTAACCGAGGGTTGGCTGGCGAGCTCACGTACTTGGTCAATATGGCCGGACCGGCTCCGGGTGGTGCATTCCAGAGTCCCCGGGCCCGGGCGCGCTCGGACCTGGGGATCCCGGTTCCAAACGACGGGCACTCAGCGCGAGCCGAGTACGAGTGAGACACGGAAGGAGACGCACTGGTGGCTCACAAACCCCCGGATCCCGGGTGAGTCGAATCCTGCTGACCATGCTGAGTGGTTCAAATCGCACCCAAACCGAATCCGATCGGAGTCAACCGTGTCTGGCTACTAACGGGGTGGTGTCAAGATCCTCGCCACATGCGGCCAATTCTTGTGCTACGGGCTCCCCATTTTTAGCTCCCGACTTCTAACTACTTTTCTAGCGCACTCTCGGAGGAGAAAAATGAGTCCCGACCACCCTCTTGCGAGAGTGCGGTGAGTTTGCGTGAGTGCTCCTCCGGCGCGAGAGAGTGAGAACCGGTTCGCATTCTGTAGATCACCGCCGCGTTCTCGCGCGGCCCAGGCTGTGAGATGGATGAGGCGAGTTTACTCTCACCTCGCGGGGGCCGAGCTCGGGCCGCATTTTCCTCGGGACGGAAAAAGCGGCCACCCGATATCGGTATCGCTCAGTCTCGACGTTCGACGCGCCGATCGTGGACGCGCTCTCTATCGCAGCCCGCCGCGTGGAGCACCGTAGGGCCATTCGCCATTCGTTCGCTCACAGACAGCTGTGCCCCCCCCCAGCACCGGAGACCTCGGTGATAGCTGCCCGCGTGTGTGTGTGTGTGTGCAGGTGACTGTCGCGCGGATCGCGGGATAAACCGAGCGGCTGCCCAGAATCCAGAGCAACCGGGAATGATTTGCTACGCGCCCGTTGGAAAGTGATTTGTCGAGCCGAGTGTATGTGCGCGCCTCATAAAACATAAACCATGCTCGGCGCGGGAGCAGGGAGCCGCGAGTGCGAGCCGTAACGAGTGTCCTGGCGTGGCTGGAAACGGTGCGCTTTCTGCGCTCGGTTCGCTGTGGATGCTGTGACAGTGGCATGAGGAGCCCAAAGAAGGAGCAAAGCCTTCCCTATTCAGAGTAGGCGCAGAGTTTTCTCGTGCTTCAAGGTCTTTCCGTGCTTTAACCGCTTTAGTCGCGCTCGAACCTCCAAGGTTTATATCTTAGCACGGGCTACGGCCACCCCGGGATTGCTGGATTGCGATGCCGTACCATCGCCACACCGCGTTCCCCCCTGTGTCCGCCGCCCACTGTCCAGTGCCCAGCCTCGGCGGGGATGCAGTGAAAGGTAAAAATAACGCGCCGCGCTGCGCCGCGAAAATGTCAGCCTCGTCGTCGACGTCGTCCGAGCCGCCTGCGAGTCCTTCAGCTGTCCGCCTGGGCCCTGGGCACTAGTGACTCGCGTGTGATTCGGTGTGTGTTTGTGTGTGCGCGGTTTGCTGGTGCCCCTTCCGCATCGCACCGCACGTGTCGCCCTTTCTCGTGTTCCTCGGTGGCCGTTGGTGCGTCGTTTGGCGATCACTTACGCTACCCGTAGACGTGCCAGTGTGCGCGTGTGAGTGAGTCAAAGTGTGTGTGTGTGTGTGGCGTGGAGTGTGAAGTGCCGTGTGCCGTGAGTGTGTGAAGAGCACGGATAGCGAGTGGCCGCCATTGTTGGCCACTTTTTGGAGCCCGCGCGTTTGGCGGTACTTATTCGCCGCCATAAATTAAGCCCCGACCGCGGCCGGTGAGTGAGTGAGCGGGAAACGGCAGGCGGGAAGCAGAAGAAAGAAAACCGACACCCAATAACCGATCGGTGAGAAATTTTCCATTACACAGTCGCGGAGGATGGACGAAGAAGCGAGACAGCGTTTTGATATAGGGCGGCCGTAGGAAAGCATCGTCCTGCACCCCGATAATCCCGCCACCGTCGGAACCGGTTAGTATCCTTGGTTGAAGAATGCGTTCCCAGCTTCACGACGAAGACGTCCGCGGGGTAGGGACCGCTAGCGGAAGCATAATCTATGACCATTATCAGGCAGGCTATAATATCCTTTTTTTGGAAAGATTTAAGCACTTCTCTTGGGCCGTCTTGGGTGGCGAGACGTGGATAACTTCTGATCCGAGGGCGCTGCGGCTGGGGCGTGAGTTCAGCTCGGGATCTTGAGGTTTCACTTCCCACTACAATGGGCCAATGGCCGGTGTCACGTACAACGGTCATATGCGGTCCCTACGCGCTTGCCGACGGCTCCTTTTCCGGACATTTCTCATGGGCTTAGAGATTCTGTTTGCAGCAAGCTGAAGGACAAATGGTCAAGGACTCCAGCAGGGCAGGAAAGTGGACGCCAGACTTGTGGACTTGATTAGAATATTAAGTGAAGCAGCTGCCAATAAGTATGGACCGGCCCTGGCTGCCTACTTAACGGTTTTGCATAGCTGACCGCTCCGACCGCTCCGGTGGAGCCCTCCCGCCCCAATCCACTCGTTAAGGACCTTTTTCCGGCGGACGAAAGTGTTCTTAAAACAAGAAAAGGCTTATGTCGAACGATCGGGCCGGTACGAGAGGGGGCATAAAAATAAATTGTGTATCCCCTCGAAAAAGGGTGCCCAACTCGCGGAGGAAACTTGTTAAGAATTGGTTCTTTGGCGCCAAGAACGCAACAAGTGTTGCGTGGCTTCCCTGCTGGGTCTTCCGAAAGGACCTTGAGCAACATTTTCAGTTACCCCAAATAATTTACGTTTCGAGGAAATTGTTTTGTTGCGTAATACCTTCAGGAGAAACTTTTTGAGGTTATACGTTGGATCGTGCATTCTACACCCCGTAGTACCGGTGATTCTTCGTCCGTAGCGCGAGTATCCTTTTATATCGTTCAAAGACGAGACCTTACAAAGCGACTTTAAAGCACTCCTTTGGTGCAGCGGCGACGTCCTCACATCGGCATTATTTATGAAGACCATTTGCGTTACCTTTGATACCAAGTTCCGTACACTTGCGGGGGCCAACAGACCCGACCCGGACCCGGTGGGAAAATTTCATTTAAGATAAAGAAGACAGACACTTACTAACGTCTGTCGTCTCGGGCGCGAGCTCGACGCTCAGACGGACGTTCCTCATGCGCGCCCGTTCCCGTTGGACCGTGGGGAGATTGAGTGGTGCGAAAGCTCCAGCCACCGTCCGGAAATTTGTCGGAAATGGAAATTCTATGGGAAATAAATGTATTGCCGTTCAGATCGACATCAACTGTTACACGATAGCGTACACGGTGGCGCCCCCGGGAGCGTATGTTACGACGAATATCGTTACAACTTGAAGAGATGCCATTCGAGGAATACTTGGTTTCGATCAGCCGGCGGCACATGCGGAGCGTACCGCGTCCTGCTTTGCTTCAGTTACGCACCATAGCACCATGTTTCGTCCCACGTTTCAGGATCCTCGCTGGTGCCCACCTTTGGTTGCCCCCATTAAAGCCACCGTCATCAATCATGGGCAATGGCGAGCTTCCGCAGCATTTCGTTTGGCGTATTGTTTGCCGTCTGCGTTTGGGCAATACATCATAACTAAATATGGTTTTTTACAGTGAGCTAGAAAGTTACAACGCCAAAGCGTTCAATGTTCCAATCCGTTACTACCAATCGAGCTTGAACGAACAAATTAGGCAAATTTCTGCTAATATTGACATAAAAATAATGACGTTTCTCTAGCTGTCACGGAAGAGCAAATAAGAGCCAATGGTTGGGGAAAGTAAAACAAAAATGATAATGATTCCCAACGTTGCTGATACTTGTGTGTGTGTGCGCTGGTGCTCTGAGTCCTCGGAAGACGGTCTTCCGTCGACGCGACAACATCGCCACGCGAATCATCGCCTCTCGCTCAATAGATAGGCCCAGGAATGGGAAACAACTATCGGAGTGATCGGGAGCCACGAGCTTCCACGGTTTGGCACCGTTTCCATTCCCCCGAATGATTCCTGGGACGGCTGGAAAAAAAGTTCGGCGAATAAATAGGGAAACATTGAACAGGAAAAATGAGAATTACCGCACCTCCCAAGGCGGCGCGTCGGTGGGATGATTTTTAATGTTTGTCGCTTGGCGCACTAGGCTCAGGTCGATGATCATGGCTTCGTTTAAGTATGTACTAGGTGGCACACCGGAAGCCGCCCCGACGAGCGTGGGTCCCAGAAACAGATTTCCTATTTATTCAAATTGCGTCGATTCATGCCGCGAAGAAAACTACCGCCTCGTTTCGGGTAGCGTATACATGTCCTCGGGTCGGGTATTCGTGTAAAGATAAAGAAGTATCCCAGGAGGGTGCCGGTCTATCTATCGGGGCTCCACGGGTACGGAGGTGTTCCGTGTCAGCAGGATTGCTGGATCGCTTAGTTCGCCACGCTAGACGGCCAGTCTTTCACTCCGGGCGGGGATTTTTCCGTCCGCCGGCAACGATTTGGAACGCTGCGTTCGGATTCGATCATTTCCAATTTTCCGGTCTGTTGAAACCCGATAATCCTTGATGATGGCTTTGTGCCGTCGGAAGCGGAGTCGTAAGAAGACAGTGGCAAACCGACCGTGTGCGAGATCGTTCGGAAGCGCCGCTCAGTCAGTAATATATTCGATGCATCCGTACGGCAACGATGGTTCCCTCTTCCGTCGATGGCCGTTTGATTGTCTGAACCTTCGCCGAGCTTGGTGGCTCTCGTATGTTTCCCCTGTCTGTCTTTCTGTGTGCGCGTTTCACTCCGTTCCGTCCGTTCCTGACACATGCTCGGGAGCCGGCCCTGGTCTACGTGGTGGTATTATTTAAGAATTTAATATGTCGGCTCTAAGGACCCAACTCCCAAGACGTCAATATTTTATCAGACAACTTGGCCACCTGCTGCCGGAGCCAGCAGTCTGATCTGTCAGAGGCCAACGGCAACGGTACATCTCTCCGGCAAAGCATCCTTGGGATGGTGAAATAAATTCCCCCCGGAGGCACTAGCCACCTCGGCACGCCCGACCGGCGCAACAAAGACGACCGAAGTGTTCTTGGGTCAGAATCAAGGTTTTGTGTTGAAACGATTAATAAATGGAAACCCAAAAAGTATTCTCCAGCCAATCAACAAAGGGCTACGAGCCGGCGCTAGGCTGGGCTAGGCTCTTCAGTACAGTTTCTGTCATTTGTTGGCGAAGGGACAAAACCTCTTTTTCGAGGTGCCTGGTGCTCGGAATAAAGTGATCATTATTAGACCCACACCCGGATCCTTGTGTTAACATTCGTTGGCCGGAGTTTCTCGAGCGCCACCGTAAAATGTTTGCCTTGGGAAATGTGTCTGGCTTAACGCAAGGCACCTTCCATGGGATGTAGCGGAATGGGTTCGAAAGCCACCAGCTGACGGTGGATCCGAACCGGGCAAAGTTTCGTCAGGTCTCGTGAGGGCGCTCGGAAAGAAAAGATCAACTTTCTACTCTTGACCCGGGCCCGCTGCTAAAAGATGCATCAACGGTCACGGTCTTCGGTGCAGCGGTGGCCCACGGCGTAAGAGGAGCTCTGGAGCTACGATCGGGTGTAATGTGAAGCGTGGCGCAACAAGATAAAATGTGGCCAGCCCTGTACCGAGCTGTACTAATTAGTTTTAATTGGTTTACGACCAATTAGCCACGGATGCCGGGCCACCGAATTCGTTCTGGGCTCGAAGGGGTTTTTCCCTTTTTGGTCTGCAAGGACCAGGGCAAGTGGTGTGCCAAGTTTGTGATGTGATACGATACGATTCATGCATGGATTAAGTTTTCCCCAAAAACCAGCTTGGACTTTTAGACGGGGGCGTTTCACGAGGACTTCGTTTCGGGGTGAAGAATTGTAACTGAAGTAGATCGGGCCATCCAACGTTGGCACCTCGTTTCGGGTTCGCCGATTCGCAATGGCTTGCTGCCAAACGGTGGGTGCGTTCGAGAAACTCTACCGTACCGATCTCCACACCAGCGCGCTGGGATGGGTGACCGGAAATATGCTATCTTTATGGCGCATGTTTCATTTTTTATCTTTCCCAGCGTCATCATTGAACGGCACTCGGCGGAATCGAACGGGTGCCGATTAACATGCCATCTCCGCCGGCCGGCTCTTTATTTTTGGTTCTCGGGGTGATTTTTTATCCCGCCCTAGTTGGAAAACATCGCCATCGCCGCCCGAGTTTTTCCACCAGCCGTCAGGCCGCTCCAAGTCCCAAGGCCTGCAAGTGCACCATTTCGCGATCGATGGTGGCGACCGCCTATTTATATCCCGTACCTCCTTTGCAGTGGTGGCTTTGCAGAAGTTTTCGAGGTCACGAATGGGACAAAAAGTAGAGCACCGTGACGAAATCGACCGGTTTTGGGGTATTTCTGTCGGACTCTAGTCTAGAAAAATAGAAATCCAAACATTGTCCGTTCGTGTCGCTCTGTCAAGTGTCGGGGACGATGGTGGCCTTTGATAAAGTTTGTTCCGTTCCGCAATTATGTTTGGGTGGGTTGTGTTGGTGTTTTGGTTGGTGCTGGCGCTTGCGTTTGGCAACATAATTAGAACCGTTGTGGCCGCAATTCCGTGCACTGGATACTTGGCTTTTTTTGGTTGATTGTCAATCATTCTTGTTTGGCCGTCCTACTGGAGCTTTCCAGCAGACACAGTAGATGATCAAAATAAAGCGAGAACCTATTGCCTGGTTGTATATTCGATCTCTTATTATATTCTATGTTCTGCTCAAACTACCCGATCGAGTTGGAACTTCAAGTTGAGCTAGATGCGGCAAAGTATTACAACGCCAATGCCGTTTCTTGATTCACTTAGCCGCAAATTATGTGCATTCATTTCATAAATCGCTTACTCGTCATTTGAATGCCAAATGACTGGAGTTTGGTCACAGCATGTCTGAGGAGTGCCCAAAAATAGCTACGCTTGATGGGAGTCTATTGTTCGAATTAATTTTCAATCCATTTGGATTGCAGACACGAGCCAAAGCGCGACACCGTCCAAGACAGACGTCAGACGGAAGAGTTCCTGTGAAAAGTTGTGTTCTGTTTCACCCGATATTTGGCGTGAGGTTGATCGGTCCGTGCCACGAGCCCCACCTGCCGCACGGTTCGGGAAATGGTTCGAACTTCACATGACAAGGGTCGCGGGATGAATGAAGGTAAATGGATTCCAGCAAACCGCCCGGCTTTTGATCCTTGCCTTGATTACTTCATTCAGCGTGGGAAGAAAAATGACTTGCGCCGACGTCTGAATGGCAGTGACTGATTTACATTTGCGGAAATGTAAATGCGAACCCCGAAAAGCAACGAGAAAAAAGCGGCGAGCTAGGATCCGAATTCTCCGGTGGCTTAGTGCTGAGTTAGTGGCGCGAACGCGACGGGCTCGCAGCGTAAGATTAGCATATTCGATTGATTGGAAAGAATCGAAGAAGTACGCTTTTTTTGCTTCTGGGATCCACCCCTGGGCGCGCTGGATCGAAATGGGTCCCAAGTGGAAGGTAGAAATAAAAACTGTGGCCAAGGCACTGGAGGGAATTCTCCTCCGGTGAGCTTGCCTTCGGTCGATGATTGAACCTTTTTGTCCAGCAAAAACGTTGCTAGATGTGCTGGAACTTAAGAGATTTACGAAAATCGCTTCGAAGGCCGTTCGATCGTGGCACGAACATCGAGAAATTAATCGGTCGGAAAAACTGTTCAGAATGCGAATAAATACATTCGCCCTGAACCCTTTTCGGTAGCCAGAAAGGGCGCCGAGTTCGTTTTGACTGATGGACAAGGAAAGATAAATACGGTGTGGATCAAACCTCCGCATCGCAATGATTGGATAAACTTTAATCCGCTTTCAGCATACTTTACTGGGCGCCAGCAAGAAAGTTCGTGATCATTAGCGCCACGTGCCGGATTATGGGTTGTATTGTTGTAACCCATAAGAACTACAACAATCAAGTGCACGTGCAGCCAATGTGGAGAACTCGAAAAGTCATGAATCTTGATTTGGAAAATGCTTATTCTTACGAAACAAATGTAACCGCCTCTTAGGGACAAACTTTGAAGAAAACATTTTGATTCATTATCACGTAGCGCACCATTACGACTGGCTTTTAGAAACAACGACCTGTGTAACGGTAGATCCACAGATGGTCATTTGTTTGGATTGGATTTGGAAGCGTCGCCTTAGAGGAGGTGAACTCGGCCAGAATGTGGAGCGCCCAAAATTCCTTGAAATGTCTACGGAAGGTGCAAAGAGCACTTAGTTTAATGGCCATAACGTGTCATTTTGTGCCGACTGCACGTTCCGTGACAGCACATAATCGATGTGAAATGTATTATTAGATTTATCAAACGATCGGAGCGAACCGTGCGTTCCTCGTATTATACTATGGTTTGAGCATCCGTCAAACATCCGAGGCCGGCCCGAGAAAGTACCGGCCTCGACCGGCGGGAACACCAAACGAAAACGCACACGATTACGCATTAAATGGTGATGCGAACGTTCCGACGATTGATAAATTGCTTCAACATGATTGCGATCAAATTCTGAAAACCGCTCCTTTGTAGCGGCGCGACAATGGGCGATTAGTGTGTCCCGAATGGTGAACACTGTCGCTTTGTGTCCGCCTTCTATTGTGTCGGTGAAATCCAAGAGTGTGCAAACCCTTACCTTAAAATAACCCGCTTTTTGGGGTTGTTCCGTTTTCTTTGGCGTCTTCCTAGGATCCAATCGCTGCCACATCTGCCTGTGACGAGTGCGTGTATCAGGACGAACCCTGCTTTGCTTGTCCTAAAACCCCTTTCCATTCGCCCCGACGTGATTAGCGTTAATTCAATAAACCTTATCAGCGCGAATGGGTGAGATAATTTGATAATAAATTTGAATGAATAAATGTTGGCGGCATCGACAGCAGACGGATTGGGGTTAAGTGACTCGAAATTTGCATACCACAAAACAGCACTCAGACTCGCTTGGATGACCACCAACTCAGGAGGGGTGACATGCGAATGCTTCAATCTGGGACAGTGCTAACACACACTAAACCGTTTTGGGATTTAACTGAATTAAGCACAAACAGTGAAAACGGTTTGGTGAAGTGTAAGGAAAAGTCCAATCGCTTTGATTTAAATATTAGTCTACCTATACAAATTTTGCTGTGAAATTTGTTAACGTTTGGAAATATGTTTTTATCAATTTATTTATACACACCCTGGCCTCATTTAAAAATGTATGCTCATTCATCAGAACGACGTTGACGACGTTGAACGACGATCACATTGAAACACACGAACTGATGGTGCTCTCCGATACACTCTGTCAACTTTCTATAGCCGCACCCACGTTTTCAACGTATCTTCCAAACGGTCTTTCCGATTCAACTTCTGCTTTTGGGACTTTTTTAAGTAGGCAAAATTATGAATAAACCCTTTTGGTTGGATTGAAGTTTTATGATTTCTAGCTTTTTATCGACCAAATACGGTATAAGCACTGTCAACTTTCTATAGCCGCACCTAATAAAATGATCAATATGCGTGGATTTTTTTCAAGTCTCAGTATTTATTATGAGGATTAATAGTCAGTTGGCTTCCCTGATCGCTGAATGACTTGGAAAATTCTGTTTGTCATACTGTTAACCCGGTTTTTTCAATATTTTTTGGTTCATATGTTCCCAAGCTTCCAAAATGGATGCTTTAAGCTCATTAATAGAGCTGAATTGCTTCTTATCCGCTTAAATTTGTCTAACCATTATTCCCAGACATTTTCAACTGAATTTAGATCCGGACTTCGCGCTGGCCACCCAAGCAAATCGATTTTATGGGTAGCAAACCATGTTCGAGTTATCGAACTGGTGTGAATGCTAGCATTATCTTGTTGAAAACCCAATTTTTTCGGATGTTGGCAGCTGTAAACGGGATCAGACCATCTTCTAGAATCTGGATGTAATCGTTAGAGGCCATTTTACAAGATGTAAAAGCCAGATTGAGCTTGCCCGCAGAGCAAAACCCAAGCCACAGCATCAGAGATCCTCCTCCAAAGTTACGGCTGGAGAAGTACTCCGGATCTTTGCGTAAATCTCGCCAGTAGCCTGTTAGACCATCAAGCCCATCCAAATTAACCTTTTTTTCATCAGAAAAGATCACCTACACTAAAAAACCAGAAAACGGAATTGGTTCTTTAGATACAAAATATGCTCTTCAAAAAGCAGAAGAAAACCCAAAGATACCATGTCCCACCGACTTGCCATGTTCAGTTTAGCAAATTATACACGTTTTTATTGGTGTAGTAGGCTTAGATCTGGCCCCCTGGTCATTTTTGCTCGAGTTATATTCGGGCTGTTTTGGAAAACCTTGCGGAAAGCTTCCCTGCTCTCTGGCAGATCCAGTGTAGATTTGATTTTTGATAGCGATATTGTCGAATTTGACGCCAATTTAACAATGTTCCAGTTGGTTCTCATCGACATCTTGATTTTTTTCGGAGTACATTGCACAGTTGCATACCGTTTAGGATCCTTTAACTAATTACCGATCACTTTATTGGATCTCTTTACTCTTCGAGCCATTTCTCGAATAGCAACACCCTCCAGACTATTTGCCTCTATCAATCCTTTTTCTTTTCCACTTAGAACACTTCTTTTTGACATATTTAAGTAATTCACTTGCAAAACTCGTTATGAAAACTACTCTCGGAAGCAAAACTCGAAGTGCGGCTATAGAAAGTTGACAGTGCCTATACCGTATTTGGTCGATAAAAAGCTAGAAATCATGAAACTTCAATCCAACCAAATGATTTTATTCATAATTTTGCCTACTTAAAAAAGTCCCAAAAGCAGAAGTTGAATCGGAAAGACCGTTTGGAAGATACGTTGAAAACGTGGGTGCGGCTATAGAAAGTTGACAGAGTGTATATTCGCGTATTTATTGTGGTAAATTTGTTTAATGATTTGGACAGTTTTAAAGAATTTACTAAACCAAGAGGAATGTCTGCAATGTTTCAAAGTATCAAATACCATAACAACAGTGTAGCTGAGGGTTGATAAAATCCCTTCACAGCTTCAGATGCTTTGCGATAAATATCACGGTGTTGAACGAAATCAATTAAACTTTCAAAAAACACCACCTATAAAGTATAATTTTAATATGCTCCTCTAATAATAATATCGAAGCTTGAAAATGTGTTCAACATATCCTCCCTATGCATAACAGCAACAAAATTAACAGCACTATAACTGTGGTATTTTGATACCTGGTAACAGTTCGAAAGTGGTACAATGTCAAACTTTTAATAAAACAAACTGCGGTGGCCCGACCGAGCGGCAAAAGTGGAAAACGGACGTCACACGAAGGACATTTTATCGACCTTGTGCCACCGCTAGTCCCAACCCGTTCTCGCCTCTCATAAACTTTCCAATAATGAAAGCGCTGCTTACGTTATCAAATATACAGCAAGTAGCTGTGCAGACACCGTAGCGAATAGACGCACTTGAACGAGCAGTCCCAACAGCACAAACCAGCAACAGAGTGAAACGGGAAGCGTTGATCGTCCCTAACCCTGCAAACATGGGGAAGGGAAGGATCACCAAAGTGAAGAAGACGGGGACAACAGTGGCCAACGCACTGTTCAGCCCAGCAGCCATCACCGAGTTACAAACAGCGACCAGCAACCGATTTGCGATACTTAGTGATCGTGGTGGTGACGATGTGGCGATGTCAAGCGCCGATCAGGAACGGCAAGCGGTGGGGAAGCTGGGGTCCCCTGCAAGTGAAGCAAAAAGCAAAAGTGTACCAAAGCCACCACCACCAATAACGGCGGTTAGTTCAAACATCAGTGACATACACATCAAAATAATAGCAGCAGGTGTAGTAAAATACACAACCGCAGCCACTCGAAAGGGCACTGTCGTGCGCTGCACGAACACTACAGACTTTAAAAAGGTGATCAACCACTTTAAAAAAATTAATGAACAATACCATTCCTACCAGCTGGAGGAAGAAAAAACAACCAAAGTGGTCCTCAGCGGCTTGTGTGATATGCCAATCGAAGAGGTGAGGGAAGCGCTACTAAGCGTGGACCTCGATCCAACAGACATTAAAAAACTGTCGATCAAAAAAAAATACTACGACCAGCAAGCGGCGTATCTGTTGCATTTTAAAAAAGGAGTGATAACGCTCAATATCCTCCAAACGATCAAAGCCGTGAACCACCAGGTGGTTAAATGGAGATATTATTCCGCGCCAAAAGCACCCATGCAGTGCAAAAACTGCTTAAGTTTCGGCCATGGTGCTGCAAATTGCAACAGAAGCACAAAGTGCAACAATTGCGCTGGTAGCCACTCATCAGCGTCGTGCCCGATGATCACCGCTAATAGCGACGGGATAATCCCAACACACAAATTAAAATGTGCCAACTGTGAGGGCAACCACTGCGCTGGATTTTACGAATGCCCGAAGCGTCCGAAACGTGCCGAAAAAACACAAAGGCCACACGCCAGTTACAGACACAACCCAAACGAATTCCCGGCCTTACCGATAAGGCACACAGCGAACCCAGTTAACGCGTGGAGCAGTGCGCCGACCTCCACTAAGTTTCGTCAAACAAACACGAGCGAGAGGCGAGAGAAACCCGAGCTTTTTGAGCGCTCGGAATTGATCCCAATCGTAGTAGAAGTCATTGACAGGATGCAAAACTGCAAAACAAAACAAGATCAGATCATGACGATCTTTGACATTGTCAGCAAATATTGTTCGCCTTCGCCGTGAGCACTCAGAACTCACTCAAGATTGCAAGCTGGAATGCCAATAGCGTCCAACCAAAAAAATACGACGTAATAATGTTCTTAAACAAACACAAAATAGACATCATGACAATAAGTGAAACCTTCCTTAAAATAAACACAAACTTCTCGATGCCGAACTACACTGTACACAGACTGGACAGGTTCGAAGGTGCAAAAGGAGGTGTCGCCATCCTAATTAAGTCCACAATTAAACACAAGCCAATGAATCACTTGAAACTCAAAGTCATCGAAGCAATAGGCATCACTGTAGCCCTACAACGTGGCGTCTTATCGAACAATATGCACGAAATCACGGAGTTAACGACAAAAACAGAGCTCACGTCAGACCACATACCAGTACTATTCGAAATCCGCAACTCAAAACCAACCGTAAACCCTAACAAGTATATTTACAACTACAAAGAGGCAGACTGGAATTCCTTTAGAAACATCATTAATGATCGTATAGACCTTTCCACCATAAATTTAAATGTCATAAACACCAAAGAACAAATAGACGAAATGATCTCCTCTTTAACACAAAACATAACGATGGCTCACAACTCGGCTGTGCCCAAAGTGATACCCGGAAGGTTCAACATCATTATCCCCGAAGGAACAAAAAATCTGATAAAAATCAGGAATGCATACAGGAAAAAGTGGCAAAGAAATAGATCTAACCCTACTTACAAAAGCATTTATCAATTCCTAAGTTTGGCCATCAAAAACAACCTAGATACAATTAGAAATGAAGCATGGTCCAAAAACCTAGAACAAATCGATAGTGAATCACAGAACAAAGACAGGTTATGGAAATTAGTAAAAACAATTAAAAACAAACATAGCAGTATGCCCCCCTTACAAGCAAATACCAGGACTCTCATCAGCGCCAAAGAAAAATGCGAGGCAATCAAAACCCAATTTGAACAAGCGCATCACATTACGACAAACACAGTGAGCACTGTCGAGAGGTCAGTTGATAGAACCATCAGAAAATTCCAAAAAAATAACCTAGCACAGGAGTTTCACTCGCAGTTGAGCACCCCGGGTGAGATTAAGCAGATTTTAAGGAATCTAAAAACCAAAAAATCAACCGGATTGGATAAAATCAACAACAACTCGCTAAAACATCTCCCAAACAAAGCCATAATCCTTATGAACCAAATATTCAATGCTTGCCTTAAAATCGGCTACTTTCCGGATAACTGGAAAATTGCCAAAATCGTGCCAATTAGGAAACCAGGTAAAGACCCTTCACTCCCAGCCAGTTACCGACCTATCAGCCTGCTCAGCAATATGGGAAAAATTTTTGAAAAAATCATGCATAATAGAATTAGAGCGTATACTAACGAGCGGAACATTATCCCCTCCGCACAGTTTGGCTTCCAAGCACATCTTTCCACCACTCACCAATTACATAGATTGTCAAACAGAATTAAATACGACAGGGTCTACAAGCGATCAACAGGCCTAGTTCTCCTAGACAGTGAAAAAGCATTTGACTCAATATGGCACCAAGGGTTAATATATAAAATGATATCTAAGAACTTTCCTCCGACCTTAATTAAAGTCGTGCAATCCTTCCTGAACGAAAGACAGAACATAGTAAACATAAACAACGTTCAAAGCACACCCTTTACACCAGTAGCAGGCGTACCACAAGGAAGCGTCATATCACCACTGTTATTCAACATTTACATATCTGACATCCCTAAGATGAAAAAGTGCACGCAATACCTCTTCGCGGACGACTTTGCTCTATCGGCATCAGGCAAACAACCCAGGAGAATAATCTCTTCCCTAAACAATGCTCTGCGTCAGTACAGTAAGTTTTGTAGTAAATGGAAACTAAGAATTAACGAATTGAAAACAGAAGCAATATACTTCACACGCAAAAGATGCAGTAGGAAACTACCATCAACCGGACCAACTATAAACCAAATCACGGTACCATGGAGCCCTAGCGTAAAGTAAATTGGCCTACACTTAGATAAAAACTTAACGTTCAAAAAACATATTGATAGCACAATTTTCAAGTCAGAGAAGACACTAAAAACTCTTTACACATTCTTACACAGAAAATCTAAACTGAATATTAAAAACAAACTGCTCATTTTCAAAACCTGCTTCAGACCAATCCTAACCTACGCAGCACCAATTTGGAGCAAGTGTGCAAAAACCCATATGAAGAAGCTGCAAATCCACCAAAACAAGCTTCTAAAACTAATAATAAACGTACCCCCATGGTATAGTACAACGAAATTACACGCCAGGACGCATATGGATTTTCTAAAAAATCATGTCGACAACATAGTCGAGAAATACTCTAAAAACTGCCGAGCGAGCTCACTCGCTTCTCTTAGGGCACTACTACCGGCATAAATATTAGCATGTAATTAGATCTTAAGGAATTAGCGATGTAAGCTATAATGTAAATTTTTTTTTTTTTTTTTTTTTTTGACTTTGTCGTGGGTTTTTAATTGTTTTTTTTCCCACATAACAGAGCATACAAACAACAATCAGTACAAACTCACTGCGCTCAAAAGCAAAAACGACCGTTAATACGGAACAACGAGGAGTGCTAAAGCGAACCCGTTATTATAATGTACCGCTCGGCAGTCGTGCCACGATCATACAAACCACATTCAATAAATACTACTACTACTACTCAAATATACAGCAAAAGTTAATTAAACAAAATATTAATCTCTTTCGCTGCGCACAAATAAACTCCCAAAACAGCGGAAAGCAAAATAAATATATAAATAAATAAATAAATGATCGGAAAATGGCGCGGCCAGAAAGGACCGATCAGGAGGGGGTCTGCCAGTTACCACTAAAAGTGGAAGCATTACCAATGGCTCGTTCGCTCGCAAAATGGTGCCACCCCGACGTAGGGCTATAAATTAAAATTGCACAATAATCGCTCGAAACAATGGGGGCGAACCAGAAAAAAATAGCGAAAAAAAAAACAAATTACGGCGAACTGCCAGAGCAAATGTCGGCCGTCGTCGACGAAAAAAGGGCGCAGTAATTGGACTTATTTCAGAGTGAAAGGAGTCGCCGGGCCCGCGGTTCCCCGGGAGTTCCCGAAATGGCGGTGACGCAAAACTTGACGGCCGATTTGGCGCTTTAAAACGCGGAGCAAACAAACCGAACGCAAACAAACCGAACGGAACGTGAAGGAGCCGTAGAGTGGCAGCAAAAGTGGTGCATGGGACGTTAATCATGAGGATTTCGCCGGGCCCATTTGTACAGCACTTCGCTGCACGCCGTGGCCGTGGCATAGGGAGCGTTAAAAATGGCGCACATAGACTATATTAATTTTCAACCGTCGTGCAGTTTTAGCGCAGCATTGCTTGAATTACTTTCCGGTTTGCAGGGCCAATTCCTAGAAGTGTGCCACGAATGAAGAAACACGAACTGCCGCACTGGGTTGAACAAGAATTAATGCTCAGCAGATTAAAGCTCACCCCAGAGCCAAGGGTTTGCCTCTGGAGCCACCGTCACTAAACGAGGGTGTGGATTCGGAGAAACGGTCCACAGAGCGCTCCGCGCCAGTCAGCCCCTGGGCGGGTTGTGACTGGAGAACGTGGAGCACTTCCAAGGAAAGCGCCGATTGTGATTAAGGAGTATTGAAAAATCTTTCACCATAATGTCACCGCATTCTGGTGGTGATAAGTGTGATCAAATTAAGTAAGAAGCTTTTCCCGGCGGGTTGTGCAAAATTCGCGTTCCGGCTTCGTGCTCGACCCACCGTCCACGGCGTCCACAGTCACGCGACGCCATTTTCACTCATAATACACATTCGGCTGGGAGGGGATAAAATATGGCGCAGAAAGAAAATGAAAATTCCGATCCCCGGCCAGTTCCAACCGGTAGCCGGCCGGTCCTCTATGACCTAGCCAAGGCACGGAACTGCCTCGCTGCCTGGGTACTGTCACCGCTGGGCCCTAGGTACTGCCGCCAACTTTGTGAGCTTACTTTGTGGCCCGGTACGCCACCGGGCACACAGAAAGATAACGACCATAACGAAATGGGAATCGCAGGGAAACTTGTTGAAAACGGGCCTCTCGGCTCGTTGTAAATTTCGCTGACGTTTACTTCCTGTGCCGAGAGCTTCCGGTTGCCGCCTGGAATGGTTTCCGTCTCCTGCCGGGCGTGGACCAATTTTCCCCTATCCCGGAATGTGTGGAACCGAGGGTCGAGAACTCGGACTGGAGTGCCCCGCATCTGTTCGAAGGATGCATTATTCGTTTCCACCACTTTTTCCGTTTTTCATTCAAATACGGGACTTTACGCCACAAGTTTGCCTCTTCTTCTCTTCAGTCATGTTACTCATTATGGGACAAATTCCCAGAAAACTTGGAAAGGTCCAAGAGTTTCCCTGGAAAACCCAAACATGTGACCACATTTGGCCCAAACTGCAATCCATTATAGTGCACTGGTCTCGTAGCTCTCGAGTCTGTTCCTCGCTGGAAGAACGACGAGTATAGATTTCAATCACGTATCAGCGGCTTCCCTCCGCCAACCATCGAGGGTCAAACTGGAAAGGTCCCACATTCGTCCATGTCCACCAAGGGTTCGTGTTTCAATCAACAACCATCTGCTCTCACGCTGACGCTGCCGGACCGGTGTTGCGAAAGATGTACCTAAAATTATGGGAAAACTTTGTCGCATAACCGTGGCACTTGGACCTTTGGCAGTACGATTGTTTGGTCGAAAAATGATTGGACATTTATTGGCAAAGTTGGAGCGAGTATTTGGTCCCTCGCACCAGTCCAATCTCTTCAACAAGGGCCTGAGCGCCAGCCAACCCGGAGGCGAAATCTAGAGATTTAGCCAGATAGCTCGGAAGGCAAGGCAATGTGATCTGTCTCCGGTTGCCCCGAGCATCGGGTCGCTTTCATTAACGGCCATTCTGTACCCAGAGTGGAGTGCGCCAGCGAGGAGGGAACCCTTCCAGAAGATGGATGAATTTTACGCTGCCGTGGGCGATCGAATAACGACCATTGGGATAATTTGTTGAACGAGTTTTTCAAATTTTGCACTTTGGGAAGGTTGTGTAACTTTGTCAGGCTCAGGGTTAAATGGAAAATCGTTACATTGAGCAATATCTGTCAACGGTGCGTCGCCAAAAAGGCCTTTAATGTTGGCCAAGTTGGGATTTGTTCGAATCTTTCTGCACACACAATTCCAGGAGCTAGTGATTGTTCCTGCGAATCGACAAGTGTATGAGTTATTCGCTCAAGTACTCTTAACGTTCAGCCACAGCTTGTGGTATCCACCTGGGGGATCCCAAGCCCTTTGGGTTTCGCACAACCCGAGGCAGATGGGCACAGAAAAGAAAAGAAAAACACCGAGCGATGTTCAGGCGTTGGAGAAACAATATTTACTTTGCCGAAAGCCCGCGGTTCGCGCAACGCGGTTTGTGGCAAATCCTGCCCATCAACTTGAGCGTCACCCAGAGAGGTGTAACTTCAGCTCCCCACGGTGCCAGCAGGGAGCCCTCAACCGTGCCAGCCCCAGGTATCTTGGCCCGTTACGCTGAATTGTTGTTTACTTTGGAACCAAAGTTTCTAATTCCAAAATCAATAGCCCCGATGGCCCCACACCGGCCAGATGGCACCGGCTGGTCGGTCCGACCGACGGCATCGGAGCCTGCTACTGCTGCTGGGAACGGAAACGTGTGACGGTGGCATCAATTAAAACTCTTCCAAAGAAGTGAACCGGAAGGGCCCAACACCGACCGGTCGGTCGGCAGTAAGCGGCTTTCGCACTTGACGAAGATATTAGGCGAGATTTTCTTTAACGGTGGCCCGCATGCCCCTACCCTTCCCGGTAGCGGACATCTCTCGGGCGTTGATTGCTGGGCGGGCGAAGTAATTATTGAGATGTGAGTGTTGAAAATTTTAAATGAGCTTCGGACGCATCCGATCCTTCGTGGGGCGTTGGGAGTGTAAAAATTATCATGCCCCGAACCGGTCCGGAATTCTTGCGCCGGACTTCTTTACTGCTTCCGGTTGGCATCGTGCCGACCGTCCGGGGTGTCTCGTGTTTTCGTGGGCAGCTTTACGGGTCTTAAGAAACTTTTAATTAGTTTGTTTTTCTTTATCGCTGCTAGCGGCTTCCGGTAGTTTCAATAAAATACCATCACTAGATGGCGAGCAAAAAAAAGAAACGGAAAGGATAACCGATCGCCACGGTATGGACGGGTGTTTACGTACATTGCTGAATCGCGCGGACCGGGAATATGCGAGAAAAGTACGTCAACAACAAGCTCAATCCCTACGGCGTTTATGTTCTTTTTTCTCTGTTTCATCGCGCAATCATGGGTATGGGAAGAGCGTTTTTGCGCATCCTTAAAAGAGTTTCGAACGCTAGAATTCCACAACTAGCTGGAACCGGCTTTCACGTTCTATTATATCGAGTAATTATTAAGGCTTTTATGAAGTGAAAAGATAAAAGAATCCCCAGTGTGGCATGGAGCGCAAAAACGCTTCCGTCCGGTCGCCCATTTTGTGGCGTGTAAGCTTCTTTGCTCTACAACGACCTTCACCCAGCGGGGTCTTGGTGAACGGTACCAGTTAAAGTGTATGACAACTAAAAAACAAGAACCTTCCCGGGTAACCTTCACCCGGGAATCTGTCCGACTTTTTGCCCTAGCTCGAATAGTTTTATGAGAGAATAATTTCCGCAACCCGAAATCGTTGGAACCCCTTGGTTCTCTGTTCCAACGGTTCTGTGTCCTGTACACCCCGGGCGTTCCTCGTAACCTGGGTACGCTCCTTCGCATATGAGCTGCGCGTGGGGTAGATTGAGCTGCTCGGTGATTAGGCTTTTTTTGGGGGTGAAAACTATTCCAGTGCCAGTTCGCCGGCCAACGGGGTCTGCCAACAGCAACGCAGACACCAACCGTTTTTTGAGGGAGCCCCCAAAAACTTTGCTCTGTAATTGTCGTCCAAACTGTCAACGAAAGTCTTCGTCCGGCTGGTGGTCTATTGTGCACCACTTTAATGCTGGGGCCACGGGCACAAGAAGCATGATATGGGGCGGTCCGGTCCGATCTCGTGGCTTCTGTGCGCAGGATCAATCTCGGCAGCACGGCACACTGCAACACTGGCTGAGGTGCTGGGACGGTGCTGTTTTCCAAACTTTTAACTCGCTCCCTCGACAGCGTGATGCACTTGCCACAAATAGTAAAGGAAACACTTGCCGCAAAACCGGGAAGTGGCACTTTGGAGCGAAAGATGAAAATGTGCGCCAGAGTTCGGGGGGGCCTCGTGCGGGGATGCTGATGGTTTCACTCCGACCGGGTCTAATGGTGTGGTTATGCTGATAAAAGCTGCACCATATTTTAGTAGGCCACTTATGCGATGTGGCCCCACGGGACCATTGTTGCGCGGCGCAACACGACCACCACCGTGCCACCGCCACCGTGCCACCCAGTGCCGTGCCATTCCTTGGGTTGGCTTCGGTTGGCTTGCGTGTTGTTGAATGTCTTGTTATAAAGTTTTTGACTCTCGTGTGCGGCCCACATTCTACTCTACACACCAGCGCAACACTCTTGGCCAACATTTTTTTTCCTGCTGTAGACATGTGCATGATTTTCCCGCTCCGTTTTGGAATAAAAACATTCGAGCATTCCAGCAGTTATGGGACGGGCTGTTGGTCCTATCGGTTGTTTACCGAACGTTCCCGGAATGGAGCCCGGGGGGGCCACCGGGGGAAATAATAATCGCTCAGCGCAACGACCGAGTGACTCCGAGCCGAGAGTTGATCCGTTTCATCGCCGCCTTTCCTCGTGGGGGGGGCCGCCAAATACCCAACTCACATGGTCCGGGCGAATCCTTGCACATTCGAATATCCGGGAGCTACAAATTGTACCCGAAATGGAAACGATGCGCCATTGATAGTGCCTTGCGGCGCTTCCCAGAACTGGTGTATGGACCGGTGTTTTCGTGTACGTTCGGGAACGATTTGGGGTCCATATGTGACCCACCCATAACTCAGGATGGCCCAGTTTACCGGTCCACCTGCCCGGTGCTTAGCACAGTTTATGGCGGTGGGTCCTTCGGTAAGCCAGCCTGGATTAAGGGTATGATATGTTTGCCGGGAGGATTAATATCTTTTATCTCGCGCTGCACCTTTACGTGGGATGGGATCGAACGGAAAGTTGTACCGTGCCCTCGGATCCGAATGACGCGACAAAGTTGCGTTTTGGGACATACTAGTGCTGGACAAAAATGCTGGGAATTCGCTTAAAACTCAAATTTTTGCATTCTTCTAAATCTATGTCATTACCTTTAAAATAATCCCTACTCTACGCAGTACATTCCTCGGGCTACGTGTATTTGATTTAGGAGATAATGACGGCATCGAAGATGAGCCAAATCTTGTCCGAGCAAAACAGCTGTCATAAATTGACTGATGATTCAAAATGGCCGATATTTTCACCATAAGTCACTGACATGTGTAGTAACCTAACGGCACAAAAACATCGTAAATCGGATACACGTAGCCCGCGGAAATACAAAATTATCATTACTTTTTGAGCCCACCTCGTATGTCTACATTTGCTCCATTTCTCGAAACGTTCCGAGAAGTTCTTGTTAGAAGTGGCCTTCAAGACATTCTTCGTTTCGGCTCCCAGCTCAATTATTGGCTTTAAAAGGTGTCCGTGGGACAGTTTGTGGCGAAACGATCAAGAAAATGTTTTGCCAAGGAAGTTGAACCAAGAATTGAACCACTCCACAAATCCAATCTTTTTTGACTTACATCATTACGCAAACCACCACCAAACTCAAATCATTACGCAACTCCCAAATTGTATTCCATTGCCGACTTATTGGTTCCCGTTACTTGTTGGGCACAGTAGTAGACTTAGGATTACGTTTTGGGTTTCACCATTGATTGAGCAGAATCCGGTATGTCAATGTTCGCCACGCAAACTTCATTTCGCGTGCTGGACGATTGGAGGTCAGTCACAACTCAATTTGTATTTGTGCCGCCGAGTCTCTGGTTTCGCGTGGAACTCGCGCGTCGGACAGTAGCAGGCAGTCGTCGTGGCCGGGGCAACGGTAATTAAATTTTTACTACCATCCCGTGTCCGTGACTGGACCGCGGCCATCGCCGTGACCGTGCTTGGTGTGATCAGCAAAATTAGACACAAAACACTGCGGCACCGCGCTACTTACGCCACGTTCGGGGCCGGGGCTAGAAGTGCTGAGCTTTGGTGGTCGACGCCAAAACCAAGAATCTCGAGTCCCGGGGGTGGACCGGAAAACAAATTGGCAAACCCCAACCCCACCGGCCAGGGGGGGCAGCACGGCAAAGGTTAAGTCCGCACGAACCAATTTCGCCAAAAATAACGTCATAAAACATGGCCGTCGCTGGTCGCCGTCGGTCCGCTTCCTAAAACTCACCAGCTCACCCCAAGACCCAATTACCGATCGGCCTGGGCGCAAGGCCTTCGGGGTCTTCCCTCGACATAAACACGCATCTTTGGTTTTATTAAATTAAACAACCATAACAACCGATCGTAAACCATCGATTATTTCTTGTTTGGCGACCGAGTGCCGAGTGACCACGCCATAGGGGGGACCATAGGAACCATGGTCCCCCCTATGGCGGAACCTGGTCCACGGAACCTGGTCACCAAGAAAAAAAAACTATGTCAACCCAGCCGGAGGTGCTGTCCGGCTTTGCGTGTGTGCCGCCGGTTCCTGGAATCGGCCCAGAGCTCCTGCAGCTTAATATCAATTGCCCCCGGGCCGACCCGGGTATGGTGACAGGGTTCGTGCCTACCGAAAACATAGCCCGATGACCTCAGACATTCCGGTGGTCCGTCGTCCACGTCGGCATGAAGGATGGGTGTTTATGTTCAATTGGCGACACCGCCGCCGGTTGCAGTCCGGCCATGTTTACGAGCTGGAAGGTGAGTGTCGCAATGACGCACGGTGACACACGTCACACATTTAACCCGGGTCTCCGTTCCGGTTCATGTTTGATGTCAAAACTGAAATTTGATGAGCATAAATCGTAAGGTTCGTGTGTACACCGTCTGGGTGTGAAGTATTTTCGATATGTCGCCTCAACCAGGCGTGCCAAAAGCTTTGCTGAAACGTCGCGCTAGTGCCGTTCGACCTGAGGTGTTGTTCTGAAACTCCAACACATTCCTTAACGGCGACGGCGACCATCTTATCGATAGCTGCCAAAGCCAAAGTCACTCTCGCTACGCTACGCAGTCCGGAGCGCACGGCACACCAATCATCGGCCGGGCGTGTCGAAGCCACGTTAGTCACGTAGCGCTGCAAATCGACCATTGTACCTCCCGCAGCCGACAATTGGCTTCGCAGCACTCGAATGCACCACAAACAACGCTTAACGCTCGTCCAACCTGCCATCCATCGATCCAGACCCGGACCTACCATCCAGCTTGGGCGAAAGCGAAAGAAGTACCGACAGTACCGCGTCCCAATCGACTTCCGACAGCGAGGCTGCTGTTTGCTTTATTGGCGCTCGTCTAACTGACTCGTCTCGGTCTCCCTCCCATCATCATCTCGGGGCGGCCACAGCGTACGACCGCATCGTGGCACCGATTGCAATCGACCGCCCCATCCGAAACCGCAGCAGCTCGAACGAAATCGAGTAGCCGCTTGACGGCTGCAAATGTACGGCGACAATGACGACGACGACGACGACGACGACGACGATGGTTCTTCGATGACATCATTGACCGACCATCGTTGACTTACGGGTAACGGCTAACGAGGGATGTGATACGACCACACTGAACGATGAGATCGTGATTACGTGTGCCCTTGACGCTGGTCGCCCGGTAACGAATGGCGCTAAGTTGACGCATCCGTCAAGAGGGGCCTCTGAAGTACCGGCTTTTCGGAGGCTTGGCTCCAAGCGGTCCCAATGCCCGGATGGCGGCTGATGGCGGTTCATTAGCAAATTAGTTGAACTATCTTATCGGACGAGCAAAAGAATCGCCGATGGGTCGGGCTCTCGGAACCAACGGAACCGGTTTCCTCGGACCCGGCTGAAGGGGCCATTGGTCAGGATTTCAGGTCGAGACCGATTTAATTGTAGGTTTCCAACAGCAGAAAGTGGCGTACTTTGGGATTGGGACAGTTGAAGCATGGGAAAGAAAGGCAAGAGTTTTCACTTAAGACAACAACCACGGAACGGAAAGTCCTAAGCTGAGTTATCAGCATGTTAGCTTCCTTTGCACGGAGGGCACGGTTTGCGCTACTTGTCCGCTGTACTTGAGCTGTGGCTTGAGCATCGTGCATCGGAAGTTTTCCGATGAAGGCGGTCTCCGGTTTTCGCTTTGCCCTCGACTCGAGCAGTCCTACAACGGTCGTAGTTTGATTGCCCTGATGTGCCCAGCACTAACTTTCGGAGAAAATCGGATTTAACCCGAACCCAATTCGATTCGAGCCGCCGCAAAGGAGCTTATCCTTTTGTTTTTCGGGGGGCAGGGAGCAGCGCCGGAGCAGTGTGCATCAGCTGCTGCAGTGGTCTCCGTTGCAGCTCCCATCTGGAAGAAAGGCGATTAAAGTTTCCCAATATACTTGCTCGTACGCAGTTCATCCCTCGGTCTCTCGGGGCCGGTCCGCACGATAGTTTGTCACCGCTCTCGAGCTGGAGCGGGGCATGCCCGTTGGGAAGGTGAGCCTTGGCAAGTGGCATGTAATAACTTGCGCAAAATGTTATAATGCGTTTCCGTGCATTGCGCTTGGTTCGCAAACTTCCCGCGTGCCAAACGTCGCTACAGTTTGTTGACGTTCAATTTCGTCTAATGCCCTCACGAGTGTCCTGCGCAGTTTCCCGCGGGCGGGAAGTTTTCCCGCAACAGCGCTGCCTGTTACCGGAGCTATGCGAGCGAAACTTTGACATCGGCTGCCACCAAACGCTGAGGATAAATGATTTTTTTTCCGCACCCAAATTCGCCCAGTTCGATTCCAAGTATAGGGTGAACCATAGAGTGTTTGGGTTTTAAACTACCGATTATTTGACTTTAAAAACGTTAAACTTTATTTTGGAAAATGTAAACATTCAGTAAAAACGGTGACGTTTACGTAATGGGACGCTATCTTCTTCTTCTTTTTTGGCGCTACAACCGCTGAGCAGTCTTGGCCTGGCACCAGAGACAATGCTAATCTCTGATGCTCTTCTGTAACTTTTAATTTTTTACGGACGGGATTGTTAGCCCCGCGCCAACCCCCCTGTCACGCCGGTATCGGGAATCGAAACCATGGCCGGTTGAGTTACAACCGATCCCGGGATTCGAACCACGGCCAGCTGCGCTGACAGCGAAGAGCGTTACCGACTGCTCTATCAGCGGGGGTATGGGACGCTATACGCTTGCAGAAAATTGGGAAATATTAAAAACTTATTTCCAAAGTGGTTCACGAAATGTGAAAATTGCGGATTTTGGTCTGGCGCCATCATCTTCCGAAAATGAAAAAGGAGCCGCCGTAACCGTCGATGGCGTACGCTAACGAAAAATGTTGACTGATTGTTTCTTCGGCGAAATTGAAGCTGAAACTTGGACCACATTTGGTTTCGGTTTCAGGACGGGGCTACGTGCCATACAGCGACAGCCTCAATCGATATTTTGCACCCCATCTTCGCGGAATCCAAACACTATATGGAGCACCCTATACTAGCGAGTAGAGTCGACTTTGCAACAATCAACGAACGCGCGAAAACCAGGGAAAGCTTTAAATCCGGTAAAGGGAGTAAAGTTTTCTCGTGCACATTGTTATGGGCAGCGAGCTGACGACAAGCTACTACGGGTGCTACTCACTTTGTTGCAGTTGCTGACCTTAGCATTGAAATGGCCGAGAATGCAGTTTACGACAGAGGACTTGTAGAATCATCCGCGTTAAAATGGTATCGATGTAGGTAAGGAAGGAGGAACTGGAGACATGTTGTCGGCGTTACCAGGTCTCTTCGCTTCGTTTACGCAAGCGGAAACGGAATTCAAATGGTAGAATACTGGAGCAAGTATGACGTAATGTGCATAGCTCTCAACCATCCTTTGGCTCTTCTTAAATGAATGATTTGAAGTATCCCATTACATTTTTGGCATGGAAAATTTAAACGATTTATTATTTGTTCTTTTATAGACTCGTGTATAAACGGCATTTCCAGCAGTGCACCTCGGCAGATCTTCTAATTTCTGTGGCATTTTCTTACTTCTTCACTGGGTTTGTTAGTATTTCAAATACTTTCGGCTCATTAGCTCACGTGACGTTGCTGCTCACTGTTCAGCCTTGCGAAACTTTTCGAAACTGGAATAAAAACCGAAATGGTACCCATCAAAGCATACACAGCGTTCCCAACGTTCTCGATGCGGCGATTCTTGGCTGTTGCGCCACTTTTTGCTCATTCGACAGTCGTTTTGTTTGGTTGAAACTTTTCCTTTCGGCAAGGACTAGAAGAATCCAAATTTTATTCGTTCGCTCGACTCGCGGCGGGTGTTTGGACGACTTTGAACGCAAGTTACTCACTCGACCTCCGCTGGGTCCGACGAATGGGCCGTGTGAGTGGTGCAATTGATTTTCGGCTCATTTATTCGTAATTTGTTTCGCGCCCAGCACGTTTTTCCTTCGTTTGTCCCGGTGGAGGCGACGACCTGGTCACCTTTTGTGAGGTCTTTTTTCCGGTACTTTGATGCTCTGCCACCGCCGAGGAAACAATCTTTGCTTACCTTTATCGTTCGTAACCGCGGCCCGGTGCGTCTGTGGACGGCGTTGGATGTTCAGGCTATCATTAATTTTCCGCACACTTCGGCCGGCCGACCGGCGTGTCTGGCGAGACGGTGGCCGGCTTTTTGTCTTCGGGCCGGGTCTGCGACATGCGACGGTTCCGGCGCACATGTGGGGCAGTAAACGCTAAATGGATGCCATTTGCATGCGGAGACAACAGAGACAAACAAAGTAAGGTTCATGTAATACCCGCAGTTGATTAATGGTCGTCGGCCGGCATCTCCGATACCAGCGCAGCACCGTCTGCGTACGACGTTGTAATGCTTTCGCGCAGAATGCCAAAGTTTGCGGCGTGCGTCTTGTGTGGCAACGACCGCGACGAGCAACGCCAACGATCTGCCCACATGTTGGTCCTGGGAACGCCGGCCACAGAAAGGTTAAGCCGCGGTGTCTCGTCACAAGGAAGTGCCGGCTGGGTCGTTTTTCTCTCACCGACCTCTCAAGAACCACCCGTGGGAAACCGTGTCAATCAAGCGCCAAGCGAAGACCCGTTTTGCACCGGCGACCGAATCCTGACTTTCTTTTTTGGCCACCCCTTTGGCCACACCACACGTGGCATCACCGGGGAAGCGTCGGCGGGTTTTGGAAGTCTTCCAAAACGTAATCAACGCAAAACAGCAACGCAGAACGGTGACCGAGAGCGACGGAAATCCGTTGCCACTTGAAGAGATGAGTGAGACGCCGAAACTGCGCGCACACATTGTAACTACATTGTAGATGGTCGAAACGAATTAAATCGTGACGCAAACCGACATGCTCCGAAATGTTTGTTTTCGGTTGGGCCGATCACTTGACTCGGGGTTAGAACTACACGTGCGCTCGTTTCGATCTTCCCACTTATGCCACTTCAAGTCTGCTTGGTCTTTTTCTTGTATATAGATCGTTTTTTGGTCATTGATCCGGAGATAGGTCAGCAGAAACGTCAAAAGTCTTGGTAGGTTATAGACCCTATGAATTTATAGTCTCGATTTCTCTACCTGAAACGATGGTCCGGGTCTGTAAGTGAAACGTGTGGATGTTCTCTTTTAAAGCATCTTAATCCAAGGTATTGAACCTTGAATATGGTGAAAGGAATTTGGTAGAAGAATAGCCATTTCTCGATCAGATTCAATTAGCGTTGGCGCAACCGTTTCAGTCATCGCGGCACCGTATGCTGTCTGCCACCGGACTCGCGTCCCAACCCACCTTTGGCCTGTGAATTATGAGAGTTTTCTCCTCCGGACAAGGTGTCACCCATGTCAGAGCTCATTAAAAGTGTCTTAATTGAAGCTCGCCTCGCCAACTCTCGGAACGGGAGCGAGTAAACAAATGCGAAGCGCGGCATCTTGGCAAACAAAACACTTACAAGGAATCGGTTGGTGTGTGTGTGGGTGTGTGTGGGTGTACGTGTGCGGGGTCTTGTGTAGCTGACCCTAGACACACCGTAACGGTACCGGCGACGGCGACGGCGACGAGTTACTTAAAGTGCGCGGCACTAATCAGAGCCGGGCGCAAGAAAGTCAAGAACCACCTTCATCACCCAGCACGACCGGAACCGGGCGAAATTGCGGTCCCCGCCCCCCCCCGGACCGGTTCAAAGTGGTTGGGACAATTGGGACAATTTAGAGCGGCCGGGTCGCGGGCCCTGCCGCTAGATTGCAGCGACGGCAATGGAAATTTATGGGCCTGAGAGTGATGCCTGTCTTCGCGGCAGATTCGCGTCTTGGCAGCCAAGTGACTTTTCAAGGCGACTCCAGCGACCCAGCTTTTGCACGCTGCACCCGGGCCTGCCCATTGACCGGAAGCATCCACCCAGCATTCCTGACCCATGGCATGGGATTCAGGGACAACCGAACCGGACGGACGAACTTGTGGCAAAAAAAAGGTTTATGTTGCGCTTCTGCGCCTGGCAAAATGAAAGAAACAACAATGCAGCAACAAATAAGTGGTCGGTGTCGTTGATGATGAAAAGTGTCATAAATGTTCTGGACCTCAACACCAACTTCCTCCCGTGTGTGTAGTGGACGGTCCCCAGTGGGGCTGGTAGTAATTGGTGCGATGATGCCATGACCATAATGTCACATTGAGTTAAGCGTTTTTTTAAGTGATTCGATGTATTAAAAGTGCGTGTGGCCATCGGTCGGTTATGTTGCTGCAAAATGGTTGCGTGTTTAATGTCGGGAGGCATTGTTTTGAGTACCCTTTTAATGTTCCTCACAGTTCCGCCAGTCCCTGACCTATTTTCTCTTGCGCAACGGGTTTTTGATGATTGTCTAAGCGCTTTGGTGAAGCTCAAATGTTTCAACTGAAATGGAGCCGAAGATAACATTACTGCCGAAGTCTGTTAATCATTTTTATTGCCATTTTTAAGTGGGCGGTAGTCTTCTTTGTAGTCCCTCAAAGGCCGACAGCAATGTATGGTGTTTGAAACACGTGTTCATTGGGAAATATTTTCCCAAAACATGCTGCTTTATGGCGTCGTAATTTTTAATATTAGTCACATATCGTTTGTTAGACGGTAATTTGAACGTACGAGTGCCACGTTGGCATCCGATGTGAAACCTAATACTTTCGCCGCATAATACATTAAAGTATGGAGTTTTAACTGCCCCTTTGTTGCTGTTACACATTTTAAGCAAACGATTTATGCTATGCTCGGTACTTGCCAGTGCATGATAGCGATTTAAAACGTCCCAGTCTGGGTGAAATTCGAAGATGAGCATCCATTCGGCCACCGCAAATCTTATTTAACGTTCGTGAGCATCCGACAAGCATAGCGCTTCCTGCGTTACCAAAGAAAGAAACTCTACTAATGCCCCGGTGACAGATCCGGAGGTGGTGCTCAGTGACTAATTCTCGCAAGATGGCGGTCGGATGGCGGTGTTTCAGGAGGCTTACCTCATGCTTCTAATCATTACCGGGCTCACGGGTGCGACCACGATTCATTTCCCTCATTTTGGACGCTCACCGTCGAAAGCCGGAAACATTTCGTTTCTGCTGCACGCTAATGAAATTCGGCGTTGTCTGACCTTCGCGGTACCGATGATGCTATTAAAAGTGAAACTGCCCGAAGCGGAAACTAAAACGGAAGACTCGCAAACACGTAAATTTATGGCTGCCGGCCTGACCGCGTGTCCAGCTTGTTCCGGCTAGCAGTGGTATTATGAAAAGTTGGCATCTTGGCTTTATTTGAAATAATGTTCCCCGAAGAAAACAGGACCGTCCAGCTTTTGGCCGGCCGCCCCGACCAGAGGGCAACGTGGAGCAGTTTTTAATTAAAACTCATGCCCTTTCCCTAATCCGCCGCAGACGGGGAATGGGATTTATGCTGGCGGCAGGTGGTTGAAGCATCGAAGATCGCAAGACCCACGGACGGTCGCTCAGCAGGTTCTTGGGAACAGGTGGGAAAAATTAGCGTTTCCCAGCGAACACGATTTGCTCAATCGCAAACGCCGGTCTCGGTTTCGTCCTCTGTTCGTCCTTGGAGTCCGCACCGACGGGGACCGATCGTCTTACTTAACTCCCCACGTACCGGGAAAGCAATCCCGTGGGGTACTCCGAACGGGTTGATGCGGTCGTGTTCGGTCCGTGGCGTGACGAGATGATGGATTTCCATCAATCACGCTCCGCAACATCATCTTTTTCAATTAATAAACGTCAGCCGGGCGGACTGACATCGGAATCTGGTCCGAATTTGCTCTGCCCCCGTACCGACCGACCGGCCCGTACTCTTGAGCCGCGGGTCTTGCGCCAAACTTTCGTTGATCGTTTTTGTCCGTACCCTTCGTCGTTTAAAATCGGACCGCCATCGTCGTCCACCGCAAGTAAGTGGAGGGCTCCGGTTCCGAAAACTGTGCCCAAAACTCCTGATGGGCGCCTGTGGGTTGAGCAAAAAACCTAAATATTCCGAAAGGACGAAAGCACTTGCCGTCGATAAATCATTGCGCTCGGGAACATTTCTTCTAATTTTTTGCAATCTTTGGACGGGAATATCTCGGCCGGGTCCGGGTTTCGTTTGAGAAAATGGGTAGCGTCCCAATCTTTGACACTGAAAATTGGAATGAAAAATGAACGAAAGCGAAGGAAATTTTCCAAAACATTTGTCGAGAAATTACTGGCTCTGGTAGGCGTCCATTTCATTAGTCAGCGTCCTATCAAAAGTTAGCATCATTCGGGTGGTGATGGATGTTGCAGATCGCGTTTCGGAAATGTTTATGTCTCAATAGACAATTCCGTCCAGTAGCCCGAGACGTAATTAGCTTCGCACAACTCAATAGGAATTGAGGTTTTTTGCTGTCTATTCTTATCAACATCAAAGGACGTTATAATGAATTTTTAATGAAAGACGATCTGGCGTGATAGCTTTTGCTACTTCTTGGGGGGGGCTAACTAATGAGCAATTACTTTCAAATAATTACTTTTATATCACTGGAAGATGGGCTAGCCGAAAATAAGGTTGCTTTTAACCAAAAAAACTACAACAGCACTTTCGCCCAAGTCAAACGTTCGTTAACGAAAAAAGATAAGACCAAGAAAAGGGAACGTGCAGATTCTGCTAAACCGCACACTCTTCTTCGTACCCCGGACCGCTTAGCAGCAAATTGTGCTTCCGATCAACTTTGCAGCTCGTTCAAGAGGACCCCGGTTTTTGTAGGTTGATTTACTTTTTTGCCCATTTAATACTCTATTTATGGCTGAGCTATGCAGGGAACGCAGAGAACGCAAAGGATTCGCTTTCTTTATCCCTTTGCTCTGGGGTCGTCTTGCTGACTGGTTGCGGCAAGCGCTGAGGGACTTCCAGAGAATGGAACCCCGGAAAGAAACTGGTGGCCCTTTCGAGGGTCTGCGAAGTGTCGGGTGGCATCGATGGACCGGGCGACCCGCAGGCGAACGGGAAAACTCTCTTTTAATTAAGCCAATGGAACCCCCTGGTCGGGTCTTATGGTCCGTGGTGGTAAGAAGCCTTTCGCCAATTCTTTATGCGCCCACCGCCCTCAACAAACTAGGAAAAAACAAACTGCCGCAGCATAAGCCACCGTGGGTGTGGCATAAGGAAGAGGGTAAACAAAATCAGCCCAGATCCATTTCGCAGTGCTGTGTTTGGTTAACTTTTGGGCTTGATTTTTGGGTTCTTGACCGGTGATCGTAGTTGCGCCGCCATATCCTTACATCCGGGAGCCAAAAATTGGATGCTGATGAATGTGCGGCGAACCGCCAATCAGAGTTCCGAAGTTCGGCCGGAAGCTTACGGAAGCGGCAGTTCCATCAGTATCACGGCAACCGTTGACCGGGCTGTGACAACCCAAACCGCAGGGTTTGCGGCAAAATCAATAATCCTGGCGCAACCGCAACGGAGGAGCTCGTGGTACTCTCGGCTCGGGTCCCGGGTCCATGGTTGGCTGGGTTTGATAATTATCGAATCGGCTAATTTATTCCGCCAGTCCCGGTAGCGGCCAAATGAAAAGTGCGGAGAGCAAAAACTGGATCGTTCGGTGAAGTCAGCCGGCTAAAGGGGGCGAGCTTCGGTAACGGTCCGTTGGCTCGATAAGTATGATATTAAATCGGAGGTTCCACCGTGAGGTTCCATTCCAATTATCACAAACTGACACGCCAGATTGCCTTGCGCATTGATGCACCACCGACTTTTTACCTCTGTGCCGGGTCCGTTCCGTGGGAGCTATTTTGGTGTTATAGTTTGGTCTCGGGTATCGAGCATATGAAACGAGCCGCGGAATCGTGGAATCTCTTTCAAAGTGTCATTAACGGTATGTGCAGCACTGTCTGATATTGCACTGTCAGCCCCGCCGCCCCGAGACAAGGTTCTGGTCGCTGCTGACTGCTGCGGCTGACTGCTTGGCTGTGGACCGAATGGCAAATAAATTTCTAAGGGACCTGCCAAGCTCTGACTACGGTTCAGCAGTAATATTGTGCAACTGAGGGTGACTAGCGCTGCAGAAGATCATTAGTATGCCAGGCGCGTTCCGTGATAACAGGGCGGACCGAGCGAAGAAGCGAATTTCGATACCAATTGCACTTGCGATCCAGAGATTCAGAGCACGCCAGACGCTCAGTGTACGTTGCTAAATTACACACATCGCGGTCATGTTTTACTACTCACTATAGCAATAATTTATAAATAGTGAAATGTAATGAGAAGTGGAGACACTTGCTCATTCCAAACACTAAAAATTTGGGACAGTTTGTGCGAAATAGAGTACGTTTCATGTCGGGAGATGGTTCATAAAGAGTCAGCTGCTTGCAATCACTGCCTTGTAAGGAACAAACTCTCGGCTTATACCGTCCATGTTACACACCAGCTTTGGTTCGCGTGAACGGTACAGAGGATTCAGAGAAGGAGCTTTGGTTTACAATTGACCATGCGCCTCCATGGTAACCGGAGAACATAATTGTTTGATTGCACCGCTCATAAAGCGAACTAAAGCGGCCCCTAATGCGAACAAACACGAAAACGCAATAAAATAACCTAATCACCAGCATTGGGCGGCGGTCTGGCGAAGGTACCGTCGCGCAGATTCGCTCTCTGCTTTCTCGATTCCGCCCTTCCTTGGAATTACGCTCCAGATAAATCGGTCCAGCTCCGAGCTCCGCCGGGAAATCAGAGAAAGTTCATCCTCTTTTTTTGTCCGTGTCTGTGTGTATTAACAGAGTTCTTTTCGGTGTATCGAGTTCGACTCCCGGTGGAAAACAGCCAAATGTCTCGGTTCCATTTCTCATCTATCGGACGGCTGTGGAGTGAAGTTTTTCTTTCGCCTAGCACCGCAGACCGTTAGCGTTATTGGAAAAGTTATTTCAAAGTTGTGAGGAAACTGAGGAACAAAAATAATATGATTTGAGTACCGTCGATACCGGTCTACACCGAATAGTTCTCAAATGTCACCGAGCTTGCGAATGGCAATACGGTGGCGTAACGAATGTTTGAGGCTTCTCGGAATCATTGCGGGCCGCATCATTAAAATACAAAGAAGAAAGTTCGGCCACGGTACTCGGACGCGTCCCACGGTGTTGTCTGGTGCACGGCGGGGCCTATTAAGTAGCAAATTGAGGCCGTTACCGCGAACGATGGTTTTGACACTTCGGGCTGAAATCATCTGGACGATTGAGAGACGCTTGACTGGGATGAGGATGATGATTGAAACGAATCGTGTACCCAATTGCACGCTGGGGTCAGGTTCTGCTTTTGATGTCGCTCTTCGACGACGTTCTTAAAATTCGGCTAGCGTCCCATAAATTGGGTGGCGTAAGATTTCTCCGAATATTCAGCATGGCCAGACAGAGAGAACAACGGCAAATTAATTGCCGTTGAATGTTTTACCTGATGTTACTGCAGTTCTTTTATTTCTCTATCGTTTCCAGTAATCCTATAACTCGTAAGCATTGCTGTTAACTTGTTCGATCTGCTCAATTACTGTACATATATGCAAAAAATATCATCCAAATAATAATGCATATTTTCGTATTTTTTATTCCACAGGTTACATTCTGCCGATTTTCCGTTTGAAAGGTTTGTATTGTTGAAAGATCGTTACTCAAATGTTAAATTGCTCATTGTCTGCCCGTAACAGTTTTCGTGTACGGTGCAGATAAATGGCCAAATCATGAAAAAGTATTCTCGATGCGCGTGTGTATGTGCTCGAGCTGTCAACAAAACATTGGTCATAAAAAAAAACACTCACACCGAAAGCCGATTAAAGTCATGGGAATAGCGCAGCCCTCGCTGCTGGTATTAATTGATCCTACGCTTCGGGGGTGCGTTTCGTTCACGCATCATTTACAGATGGTGGACGAATGACATCGTTTTATGGTCTTTTATTTTGTTAAATAAATTAATGTCCCATGAAAGTGTCACCGAATGTAATTATCCGCTTTTGATGACCACATTACGATAATGCTTCCGCGGAAAAGCGAATTAAAAGAAACGCCACGTAATGTAACAAATGAAGCCGATTCCGTTGATCCGGTTATTTGAATGACGAAAACGATGTATAGTTTGTTTGACAAAAATAAAGGTTTTGGAACACATTTTATCTAATGACCTACTGTACCGTTCAATTCGTTGGCCATGTTAGGTTGGGTTGGACTAGTTTTTACTGTTTCCAAAAAGTGTCCCCGTGTGAACTGGTTCGAAAAGTAGCATTAGAAATCTCTTTAATGATTAATGCGAGCATGCTGTTGTTCGGAATTAATTAACTCCAACAGCTTGCGTTCGATTGGGCGTGCAATTAGTTTGTGCGTGTGAGTGTGAGGCACATTGAAATCCCCAAATGGATATGCATAATTGAACAAACACAGACCAGAGAATCAGTGCCTAATGCCATTTCTGTGGGCAGATGGCTTGCCTACCGTTATTGTACGAACATTATGGATTGGGAAGGATTTGTTTAATGATGAATGAATTCCATTCAGATTTACGGATGGGGTTGGAGCTTAATTGGATCACCAAACGTATTTCAATTAAACGTGTTTGTCCCAAGGCAATATTTAACGAACTTTCTTTTAAAACTGCGCTATTCGGTTCATTCAAATCATACGTTCGAATTTCTTTGAAACTGAACATAAAACGATTCATGGATGAATCGGGAAACCATTTAAGAAACGTTTCAGCACACCATTATAGGGGGTTCTTAGCTAGCCGATTGAGGCTAGAATCCGTCGCTAAGCTACTTGAGCCTAGAGAATGGCACAATAGGGTGTTTGGACAAAGTGGCAACCTTCACCGGAATCAACACTTCTAGCGGACGGTGCCATTTCCCTGGTGGTGACAAGCATTAGTGAGACAGGCGGAAAATGGTCCAATAGCGAATCTCCTGACGACAAACCCTCGCCGAAGGTTCCTAAGAGGGCGAGTCTCTGTTTGCTAAACCCACCGGTCAGGTCCGGAAGGTGGATGAAACCCGAAAATCAACCCTCTACCGTGTGCGGCCCAAAATGTAGAACAATTACTCACCTAATGATTTAAAACCATTCCCTTCCGGCTGGTCCCGGCTCACATTCGGTGTCATCGTGCCAACGGTTTCAGTAGCTGTATTCTCTCGCAACCCCTCCCCATGGTACAAACGGCTTCCGATGCTTCGTCACCGTGTTGACGCGGCTAAAGACGTGCGTTGTGCACGGACACACATCCTCTAACGAACCTTCGTCGGGTGTTGACAGTATTAAACTATCCTCGCCTCAAATACTGCCAATATCGAAAGTTGAGAATGTTTGCCGTTGTTAGGGGCCAGCCAGAGTTTTGTCGATTTCCGGTCAACGGAAGATTCGCTCCGTCCGTCGGAAGGTACCCGTCCTTCATCATCGCCCCTTTTTGTTCATCTGACCCTGTGTGGGCTGCGTGGGTCGAAAGATGAAAGAAACTAATGGTGTCGATGGAAGCTTAGGGTCTTTTAACGATGCCTAAGATGATTTACCGATTTTCGATCGAAACCCGAGGATGTCACCTTCGAGATCGTTTGCTGAAAAGGAAACAGAAGGAAGGTGCATTTTGTGGCCAGGAGATGGGTTATGAAATCTTTTCACCTGAACACGGTTAAAATGCTTCTCAAATAGTTTCAAACTCAGACCATTCATTCATAGTTCAGATCAAAAAACCATTGCTATAAAAATCAATATTTGATGGCGATTCAAGACTCAATATTTGTAGAAGATTTGAGAACACTCCAAATGTTACGACGGTCAGGGTAAGGGTGAAAAGCGTAGTAGATACTAACCCACCGGACGGATAATGAATCGGCGCTTCGCAATGTGGTCGGGTTTTAATGTCCGATAATTAAACTGAGTTGATAAAAGTGATGAAGCGATCATCTGGTTAGACGGTTTCGCTGCTCGTTTCCCATTTAATCCGATTGTACGCGCTCATGCTTCCAGTGAGCGAGTGCGACGAAGGCGAGTCGGACGAGTTCACAGGTTCATTAGAGGACAGTAGAATTCGAAAAGTTGGTCCAATAATTTAATAACTCTGCGACCCGCAGACCGCACCTATCGCTATCGATGGTGGATAACTGGCTTTGATGGCTCCGAGCCCTGCTGTGCTTCGAAATCACTCGAATCCGTTGTGGAAATTGAATCATGTCGAGCACGGCGGTGGCTCGGAAATCGTAACCCAATTCACATCAAAGCCCTTCCGATGTTTGCCATTGGTCGGAACGGCTGGACCAACGGTTTAGCGAAGGCCAACGGCTTTGTCTGGCGTTGTGTGGCACGGAGTGGCATCGAAACATCCGTATGGAGAAGGCGAAATATTCGGCCACCAGACATCGACGGGTTCCACACCTTGCGCAACACTGACGGGGATTTTCCGAGCGATGCCTGCATCGTGTAGGGATACGGTTGGCTACAGCTACAGCGCAGCTCGTACGTTATTGTGGCCTGAAAAATCCACTCGGAGTCCAATAAACGGACTGGTGATGTTGCATGTTTGCATAGGTGCACGGAGTCTCTGATTGTACCCTTCGAATCACTCCCACAGCGACCGATGGCAAATGTCGGTGTCTGTCATGTTCCGAAGGTGAACTCGTTTGTTTTCGAGTTCCGGATCTGGTGCCACTGGTTTGAATGACTCCATCAAACCAAGCGTAAACCGAAGATGAGCGTGGAAGGAGGATTGGACATTTGCATAGAAACATTTTCCAATTTTCCACCCCTCACTGGGTGCCGTTAGGATAGAAAGTAACCGAAAATGCTAATTCTGAAACAATATGAAAAATTGATTAATTCCAGGTTGGTTGCAATGGATGTAAAATAACTCATGAGATATTCTGCAGGTGATGCTGAACGCTGGTGCGCTTTGAATAACTTTGCCTAATTTGAAGTATCTCATGCATTTCTTTTACTAATTTGGGTGGAATAAGTTGCGATAGACACTAGTTCACTCTTCGAATTTCCTTTTAATTGCCGATAATGACTTCGATTTGAGTTTTCAATATGGCGTGTCTAAAAAGTTTGTTTTTTCATCTCGGGGGAAAAAGCACCCCAACAGCATATAATTCGGTGTGACGCAACTCTCGCAACTTCCGCAAACGGAAGAGTGACCAAACAATAACGTTAATCAGTCACGGCTGATGCCGTGCCAATATACTTTCCGATTCAGTCCGAAACGCAGAAAATTTTAGCAAAATACCTAGCATCTCGGTCAGGGCGAGGCCAATGATGGTTACAACTTTTGGGGATGAATGTTAATTAGCTAGTCAGGCTTGAATGAGAAAACCCGGAAGTACGAAATTGACAGGAATCAGCGAATCAAAAAGCAGCCGAACCGGAACACGGGAACAACGCGCCTGACCCCGAAAAGGATCCGTGTCCGTGGGCTTGGGCCCTTACGAAGCGGTTTGTGTTCAGGTTGACGCTCGAAACGTGACCAAACTAAGAAATTTCGGATATTTTTACAGCGCCCTCATTATTTAGCGAGGCAAATCCCGCAGAAGACGCTTTTAAATACGCTGACATTTTCGTGCAAGGGACGAAACTCGGTCCCTCATGGGCCCAAAGTGGTAACTCCAGCGACAGCGGCCTTACGCTATCGGTTGGACGGCAGAGAAGGAAAACTTAAACACTCAACGAAGGTCACCCTAGCGGGGCCTCCGAGAGTATTAGTGCGACACGATTTGGCTCGCTTCGGGCTGTGTTTTATTTTTATTTCAAATTAATTAAGTGGTAGCCAGACGGATACGCAGGCTTACGGCCATTCGCAGCCAAATGGAGGCGCCTGGTTTTCGGTAATGTTGGAGGAATTATTTCCGCTGCCGTCGGGCTCTCTTTTACCGTTTACCGCCATCTTGCTGGAAAGCGCTCGAAATTCTCCTGAAAGGAATTAGTTCTGATTCCATCGTCGCCGTTGCTGTCGTCATCGTTGTTGTTGGCCGAGCCCGGCCCGGAGTTTTATGAATTTAACGATTCGACGATTGCATGAGAAGGCGAAGTTAGGAACACATTTTTCCAGGCCCCAACAATTTATAGCAACATTATGTTGCGACGCTCACGTTTGCTGGACCGATTGACAACATCGGACGCACGGTTTGGAGACGAGTTCAGGAACGTCCATTAAACTGTTTTGAAAGGTCGTTTCTTGAGTTTCTTGACCGTAAAAGTGAAACATCTTTCTTGATGAATTTTTTGTACGTACCTCAATTTGACGAACAATTGTAGCTCGATTTTAGCGAGCTCATGAATGTCAGAAAAAGTTTAACCTCGATACATGTGATTACATTTCTCAAAAAACTGCCTTCATTCGGATTTATCGCTTCCTGTTTGCTGACTGACCAAGAATCGTGCACAGCATATCTTCTGCTCCGAATTGAATGTAGTATGTATCAGTATGTTGTATCGATTTGTCTCACACCTATACAATGTGGGCCCCCGGAATTGGTCACGTAATAATGAGCTAAAGAAAACATGTGCCCCATTTCCGCTGCGCCGTGCTGTAACACTTCCGTTCCCACTTCCGTTCTTGGTGGCGTTGATGTTGTTGAGAGAAGGTCGAAAATAGAAAACCCCGGGCATCGGTCCTGGAGGTCACGGTGAAAAGGTTAGCATAGTCGCTCAACGTCATCCGGAGAGCAGCCTGGGTTATCAAAGAGTCATGCTGCCGAAGCATGACCCTGCACCACCACCCGGCACAACTGCGGAAACTATAAAAACAAATCAAAACAGCTTCAGATGTAATCAGTAGCTTACGATTGGTTGTGTAGCACAAATAATGGAGATTTATTGGTAACATCATGCGTTTGCCCTCCGGAGCGGAGTGAATGTGGAGCTTAGTACATTCTCGTTACTCCATTCCTTGGGGCTACTCTCTTTGGTTGAGAACGGTGCATTGTCGTTGGATTTGTTTATTTTAGTCAGACGCGCAAGACGACTCTGTTGAGGTTCGATCGCAGTCCTCATTGGAGCTGCCAAGTTGTTAGTCAAATATTACTGAGTTAAGTTGGTTTTCATTTCTTTATTTAATTTCTAGTTTCTTGTTTGAAACATTCCTTGCATTCTGCTTCCCCAGTCTTAAAATATGTTATGTCAACTGCCAAAAAACTGTTTTTGTGAAGATAAATCATCGTCGTATCTTTCCATGGGGAGTTATAGCCTTCCATAGAACGAATCTAGTTTCTCTTTTTGAAATAGAGTAAAATTTCATTATCTTGCAAGTAGAGGGAACAAAAGGGATTGAAATCAGTTGCGAACTGAAATGAACTTGTTATTTCTTGGAACCCGCTTGAAGAAAACAGACAGAAATTGTTTCATTTGACCAAACGTCGGCAACGTCTTTTCTATCGTAGCAAAGCCAACATGGTCATGCTAACAGAGCACAGTACATCTCGCAGCTCCTGTTTGCTGCACAACCTAATCGGGAGCGTATTGATATAGGCAAAACTTTCACACTCTGGTGACGCGACGTCCCATGCAAACAGTGGAAAGTGGTAACTTCTGGACTCGACTGTGGACTCGAAACTTCTCCACCAGTGCTGCGGAAAGCTAGACAAGCCTTGGATTTAAACGGTACCCCGGACGGACGGAAGGTTTCCAAAAGTTTCGACCGAGAATCAGGGTGAGAACATAGGTAAACAAACGGACTAAGCAAACACAGAAACCCTGAGAATAGTCCCGAAACCATCGCTTTCTTCTTTGCGAGGCCACTCCTTGGCTGACTGCTGTTGGCGGCGCAACCCGGGATGCTGCACTTGGCAGACAATATGTTTGATGTGAAGCCGGCATCGTGGGATGAAGATTTATGTTTGAGAAACATCAAAAAGACCTTGTGCCGGTCCAGTGGGCTCGAGGGCAGGCAGGCAGACACGGGAACGCTGGTTGCTGGTAGTAAAGATTAGCTCGTCTCATCTTTTTATTCATAACTCTTTGTAATGGGAGGGGCCCTCGCCTAAGTCGTGCGCTCATCGCCGCCAATTCATTCACCCCGACACCCCGGATGGTGCCTGTTTATCGAACGACCCCAACAGCTGCAGGGAACATGTGGACCAGGAGTCGTCGGCCTCGGGCCTAGGGCAGTGATGTTTTTCACACTTTGTGCTGTTTGGAAAAGTCGCCTCTCGGTTCAATATCTTTCGGCGTTTTCAGATGTGAGGTGTCCCAGGTTGGACGTGGAACGATGAGCTCGGCACATCACCACAACACGCGAGAGCGGATGGACTTTCCGCGAAGTCTACGTGGACTACGGACGAGATTACCGACGGCTTTGCAGCCTCGCGGCGATCGGTCCTTTCTATGCTGGGCACATGAAGCTGTCACTCGTCTGTCGCGGGGAACCAATTCTTTGTGGCGACGAAACTGGAAGTTTGATGGTTTTGTGGACCAGGGACAAGAAACCAGGACCCGCCAATTCTAGCCAATCTCCCATCACCGTCCGGGAACTCCTGACAGTCCAGACAACATTGCAGAGGCTTAAAGTTAAAGAACGTCAACCAGTCATTGAACAAAACCTCGTCATGCTTTGGGTCTCGTTCTCGTTTGCGCCCTCTAGTGTTCCACACGTGCTTCAGTTTTCGCAACCGCGGAAGTGGACTCTACAATGTTGAAGGTGTGTGTGTGTTGAAGTGCAGCAAAAACGCATACTCAACGCACTTCTAGCTGATACTGGCAACAGTGACTAACGCGAACTAAGCCGAAGCAAAACTGCGAGGCCAACGTGGCTACCGAAAAGGGGGAACGTTGCCGAGCACCCGGCCCGCCGGTAAGCACGTGCTTGGCTTTTGAAAATAGCCGTAAAAAAGCATAAACAAGCGCCTGCCGGATAGTCTGGGCCGGGGTTCAGCACGAACCTCGGTGTGTTCGCTCGCACACACTGCTGCGAACGGCGGGGCGGTCAAGTAGCGTCGTTGGACATTCAGTGTTCAGAGAGTCGTGCGAGATATGTGGTTGGCGTTTTTTCCCACCCGTTACACACAGACCGCCGGTTTGGCCCGTCCATGTTGGGCCAATCACACAACGTGCTCGGCCGGTAAGCACCGGCACTTAGCGCGGGGATGGTGGTGCAAACTAAACATCGATAGGGCGGCCAACACGAAGTCACCAGAGGGCCCACCTGGTTCCTACTCCGCCACGCGTATCGGCGATTTGGTGATTACCTTTAAACGGCACATTTTTTTTTAGAAACTTCTCAAAACGTTACCCGCGTCAGTGGAGTGGCTTAGCTGGCGAAAGGTGCATTAGGTGCACGGTCGGTTACTAATTAGCTACATTGTTGCGACACAACCGAGACTGGCCGTTTGAACTACGGGCGAAATTTTCCCACGATAAGTTACGGAGTAGCGAGCGAGGTATGCGTTTTGGCCCTGCACTTCATTCTGTGGGCGGCAGGTATGGCAAAAAAGGATCGCGCATAAACGATCGCGTTGTCCCGTTTCTCTGCTCGCAACCCGGCTATGGGTGTAATTAATTAAATCTAATCTCGTTGACAGAGATGGATGCACCCGACACAGTGCAGCTCTCGAGATGATGAAGATTTTGCTTGCGCCCTGGCTGGCGCCACGGTGGCCCTGCGCCCTGAGCGTCTTGGGATAATGTTATCCGGCCAAGCGCGAAGACGCTTCCATCCTTCGTTAACGGGTAATGCATTTTAATTAAATTATTCTCCGCCACCGGCGTGGGACTCGCAAGGGGACATTGTGACGTCGAGCGTAGGCTCCTGCCGGCAGAGCACTGAAGTCCACAGACACTCCCCCCGGGGACGTTCATCATCGAAGCGCGGCGCGCGTGCCGGCGTGAATCGGACCTTCCCGGTTTTTTGCAACTTTGGATGATTGGACATCTTTGGAATGCGAGCAGCCGCCGGTCGGGGTGGCGTGGTATGCTCTTACCCACCCAATCGAACCACCCACCTGCGGCGCCTTTTCTTGCGGGTCTGAAGTGTCTTCCCCGCTGAGTGTCAGCTGCGACTGGAGATGCCTTTCTTTGCGGAGTGAGAGAGCTGAGGTGAAAAGCTGGCGAAAACCCGTTCATTCTACTTTTCTTTGTGTGGTTACTGATCGCATTACGCGCCCGTGCACGTGTGTGTGTGTGTGACGGGACGTGTGTCATATTGATTCGTTGAGCATTCCATCAATCAATCACTCCGAGAGTCGATCAATGGCGGACGGTCGAGTCAATCATTGATTTATTCGATCCATCACTCCCGGATCGCTGCCTGCCTGGTGCGGTGTATTGTTTGGGTGTTGTCCTGTTGGGGAATGTACCGTTGTGATTATTGTGTGATTGATTTCAAACGAGCCCCTCGGGCTGTTGTTAATCTGTGTCCTGGAAAAAAAAAATCACGCACTAGCAACCGCAATTCCCAAAGGACTTTCCACTTTCGTTGTCATTCGTTGTCAAATTATTCGAAGTGCAAATGACCAACAATGGTCAGATCGAGCTACAGACTGCCCAATCGTGGCCTATGGTTGGTAAAAATTCAATTAAATCAAAGTACAGGGTCATCCATTTCGCAGTTTCGAAAACGAACTTAAAAACCGCATGAAAACTTAAATTTTTGATGGAATGGATTTTTATCATAATCTCGACTTTTAATAATGACTTTTTTGAACATTTCTGGTGTTAACTCAGCAATAACTTTGTGTATGTTATTTAAATGCTCCAAAGTTGCAGGCTTGTGAGGCGTAAACACGATTTTTTGCGTTACCCCTTCAGGAAAAAGTCCAATGGTGGGAAATCGTATGATCTTGGTGGTCAACTGATATCACCAAAACTCGAAATTATACGTCGATCAAAGTTCTGGTGCAGTAGATCGAAAATCGCTCGTGCGTTATGTTGCTCGTTGTCCCGTCTTGCTGAAACCATATATCTTCTAAGTCCATATCTTCAATTGCAGGCCAAAAACAATTGGAATTGACGCTAGTGGTCCTTCCTTCGTCGTTTAGGGTAAAAATTAGGGTCCTACGATAATGCGCACCATACGGTTACCTTTTCTGGAGGTAACGACATCTCTTCAATCGGTTGAGGGTTTTCAGTGCCCCAGATGCGGCAATTTTCCTTGCGTAACGTAGCCGCCAAGTGAAAATTGTGCCTCGTCGCTGAAGAAAATTATGATAGAAAAATTAGCGTTTTCAAATCCCCACTTTTTTAGTAAGTTTTACTAATTTTAACACGTTGTTCTGTTACTAAAAGATCCATTTTCTAATATGCCAGACATTCAACTAAACGTTTAACCCTTGGGTTGACAGATATATTCCAAGACTGTACAATGCTCTGTGCTTCAGTTTCAGATTCATTTAGCTTAAGTAAAACCTTGCGTTCCGGATGTGGCAATGGGCTGCACGATGTCGCCCAATGTGGCGATTGATACCCGCAGATACCCGGGCGGGTGGCCGGGTTCGATCTGTTGACCTTTGCCGTCAATAAGTGGCGACTGCTGGCGACGACGGCGGCGACGGCGGTTGCGTGTGGTTGGGCAAATTAGTCCGAATCGGTGGCACCCCGAGGAGGCCATGCCCACGACGTGCCACCGAGCCTCTAAACTTAATTAACTCCAATCAACGCGTGCCGCGGCCGAGCTGAAGTGTGAGCACGGCACGAGATGTCACCCACACGGAGGGGGGCTCGAGCTCGGCATCGGACTTCCGGCACACCGGAAAATCGGTGGCGATGAATTCAATTTATTAATTCCGTTCGACGACGGCCGCTCGCAACGGACAGAGATCCGACACGCGATCCCCGCGGCCCGACCTAGCGCGAGCTATCAATTTATGCCAATCAATCGCGATATCCGGCAAGCGCGATACGGCTGAAAAGTGAGCAAAGAACCAACCAAAACTCACACACACCGGACACTCTGGGCCGCGATGTTGTTTTCGTAAACGACTTCGCTTGGGTATCGATTGCCTGCGGAGTGCGAGCGGGATCGAGTTGGAAATGTCAGTCGCGAGGATTGACGGAGACGCTGAAACGATCACCAATTAGGTGAGTCGGGCGTGAGATGAGCGCGGACCGGCGATGAGCGATGAGTGTGAGAGAGCGACCGCCAGCCTTGAACTTTCGGGCGAACGTGTGCCGCGCGCCGTCTGAGAACGTGAGACATGTGGCGGCAGCGGTGGTGGCGGATGTCCGCGGGTCACTGTGAGTGGTGCGCCGTCAATCTGGGGATGATAGAAATTAACATAGCGTCGAATTAATTCGCCGTGCAACATTTGAAAGGGTAAAAAGACAACTGGGGAATCGTCTGAAATGTGCGTGAAGTGCGTTGATTCCGTTGCATATGCAATCACTCGGAGCGGATTGGCGGGTTTCCGTTGGCAGGTTTTTTAGGTTTCCAAACATTTTATTTGCTGCCATTTGAAAGATGTCCACGGGCCCTTTGAGGAATTTTGCAAAACGTCCAGTCATTCGAGATGTTACTCAACAAAATTGACGTTTGAAGGAAACTCCACCCCGTTTGTGAAATTTGTTTATCAGTTAGTGAAACAAAACGACTACCTCTCAGTGATGATTCGCTCGACTGGTGAGTCGGCGTCGTAAATTAAATCCTCTCGTTACATTCCATCCTGATCGGTGGCGGGTGTTCCAAATGGTGCTCGGGACAGTACATTTCGCTGACCAGAAACCATCGGCCGGAGGCACCCGGTGTCCGGATGGCATTTGGAAGCGATTCATTATCGGCACGTAAACCGCGGCATCTGCAATGCAAATGTTGCCACCGTAATGCAGATTATCTTCTCACGACTCACGGCGCACCGCGCGAGTGTGTTTCAGTGAGCACGACAATGCCATTGTGCGGCCGCGGTTGTGTCTGTGTGTGTGCACGGTCAGCGACGATGTCCGGCACGGCACGGTCCGTCGTAAATAATATTCATGAAATTATCACCACTCAATGGCCCATTGAGGGCTCGCGACGGAACAGCAGTAGATAAAAGGCAGAGCGAGTGAGAGAGAAGGAAATAGGGAGAGAGAGAGAGATCACCAACTGCAAGCAATGTGACAAAAATTTGCTGACCCACGAGAGATTCGAGAGCTTCATCTCCGTCCAAATCAAACAAATGGACCGCTCAGTAAATACCGTATTTTATCCTGTATAAGTGGCACTTTTTGGCCTCTTTTTTGGGAATTAAAATTCGTCCAAATCTTGTCCCTTAATTCGTCAGGCTTTTTGCCAGGTTGGCAAGTTGTTTTTTTCTCAAGCTTAATACAGGCTTTCTTGCCTAGTGCTGGTTAATCTTACTTTCTTTGGCCCTAATTTTAGATTGTGATTATCTGCAATCCTTACGTGGTCTGTTTAAAAAGCATCTGGAATTTTGAATTTCCGTATATTCGATTTTCTATTTTTTGTTGTTGTGTGATGTTGGTACTAATGTCTCACTTATGTTAACAATTTTGATCATTCAAAGTTCAAGTCAATTTTAAACAGCCACCTTTATTGCACGTGTTTTGGCTCATCTTGATTTTTTGTTCTATTCCAAAAAATGGATCAAAGAATTTGTATTAAAATATTGTGAAATTGAACAAAAAACGTGAAAGAATTAAAACTTAAAGTTACTGAGGACCTTAACATATCGATTGGCTCCTGCTCTATGGTTTCTGCACCATGATATGACCCCTGCTCACATATCGTGGTTTTTGCGCGAATTTTTGGCTTAAAACTCTAATGATGACACTGCCACAGTATTCCCAAGATCTGGCATCCCACGACTTTTTCTTGTTCCAAAAACTGAAGAGGCCCATGAAAGAAGAACGCGACGCTACGATGGAGCAGATAAAAACGGCATCGAAGAAGGAGCTGGAGATCACAACAGATAATTGTTTAAATTGCTTCGAAGATTGGATAAGAAACGTTGGTTCAAGTGTATAGTATCTGATGGGGATTATTTTGAAGTAGACAATAGTTTTTGAAAAATACACAAAATTCCGGATACTTTTTGAACAGACCACGTACACAGCTGAACTTAAGCTATGAGTAATTCAGTTTGCCAACGAGAAAGGCAACATAGCTGCTTCATGCTTGGAACAATATCTAGAAACAAGTCATTGGTAAGTCTTTTATGAAGGCAATTTATAAAGAAAGTGATAATCCCCATGTTAATGATGTCGCTGAGACCTTCGGTAATCTAGTGACGAGGTTTTTTGGTGATTCTGTGACTCTGACGAGGAGTTCCATGGTTACTATGATGAATAAAGGATTTGTTGGATAGATTCCGAACATGCCACAAATTTTCCAATAACCTTGAAGTAAGTTTGGAAGTTTTCGACCCAAAACTCTGTGTGCGACTTATACAGGATGAAATACGATATACGAAGTACTGTAAAAAAAATCTATTCTCCAAATATTTGCAAGTGAATAAAACATCAAAAACTGTAGAGTAAAATTAGGTCCAGCACAAGTTGATTGCGAATGTAATATGCAACGGCACCGAGCACCGATGCTCGTGTTATCGTGGCGATGGGTGACACTTTGAACTTGAACGGGGCACCATCCCCGAGGTGCCGCGAGAGCATGCGAGACGTTGCGAGGGGACGTTTCCCAGTTGCTGCAGCTAGCCGCGCATGCAGATAACAACCGCGTATCGAACCCGGCACACTACCCTGCCGTGTTCCCGGGGTGGTGGCCAGGGGACCGGGGGCCCGGGGGCCGGCTGTCCGCCTGTGGATGCCTGTGGCCGATGCAACGATAGCGGCGCGCAATCCATTCGAGCTCATTCATCCGTTCGGCTGACCGGCGTGAATGGCCGCGTGCATAGAACACTGCACCGTTACATAATGCTGGCGCATGGACAATATTTATCGCTTGCACTGTGTAAACCCCTCGCGGGTGGCGGGTGGAGGTGTCCCTCCACGCGGCCCGCGCATTAGATGATGCATAATAGACACGCGGAGTGGCAGCCGTGCCGTCGTCGTCGTTGTCGTCGTCGGATGTGCATTGAAATGACTGCAAAGTTGCAACGGCTCGCGGTCCGCCCGGTGGGCCGCGCGTGTGTGTGTGCATGGTGGGCCGGGGCGTGGTGGGAAAATGGAAATTGAATTCAAATAAACCACGTGTCCACCGCGCGGGGATTTGCTCGGGATTTGGCTCGGAATGCCTTCCTGGAGACTTCCGCCGACTTCTTTTTGTTCACCGCACAGGGCGTAATTATAGAGCGGCCACGTTCGCGCTTACCCGGCCTCGGTCCGGCCGGCGTAATGTCTTCCTTTTGCAGCATTCATTCATTCGTTCCGGACCGGACCGTATTCCGCGGATGTCGTAAATTTATTAAAACCCAGCCGCCTGTATATGGGCGGCGCAATGGGTTATCAGTGTCCGCGTATCATTAGCATGGCGCGCTGCGGTACCGTGGAAGGAGAGGGTGCGCACATTAAAGCCAAATGGCGTCGGCCGTTACGGCCGTAACGGAACCTCAAAAATCGCTCACTCGATCGTTGAAAATCTCAACCCAGGACGCCACACGTCTTGGGCCATTCTCGCACCGTAATCGCCTCATTACGTGAAACCATTCCCACTTATTCCCGGGTGCGGTGGGTGGGTGGGTAAGGAGGTGCGAATTATGAGACGCTCACCGACGGGCTCGTAATGGTCCAGAACGATTTGCAGTCAAACGGAACGCTAAACGGTGGGTGTTACTGCTGACGGTGCCCGTAATGTTGGGTTCACGTGCATCGTCCGTTCGATTGGCCCGATGTTCGACGTTCGAGGTTCCCCCCTGGACCGGAAGGTTGCCCGGAAGGTTGAAGACAGCACGAGGTCGTAGACGGAAGAAGTGCAGCAAGCGCACGCGTTCGTAACCAACGGTCTGTTTTTCGCCGTCGTCGAAGTGGGAAAATGGAAGGATTGCATGCGCCGCGATTGTAAACATGGGAAAGTGGCAGATTTATTCACCAGATCCGCCCCCAGCGAAGGACGAAGATGATGCTCGTTGTTCGTGGGCGTGGGTGGTACCGTTTTGACAGCAGTTTGCGCTCATCATATGCCGCGGAACGATGTGGGAGAAACTATCCTTTGCTGCCGCCGGTTCCGCCGGGGTGCGTAATTTGTGCGCACGGAATCACCGCCCGACGGGGTTGCGGTTGCACTGCAGCCAGTTCCAACAGTTTCACGGCGGCGGCGGCAGTACCAGCAGAGGATTGTACAGTCGTTTGACAGATTTATAAACAGCTTAAGGTGGCTTAGCATCCAACTGATAGACCTACGCGCACGCGATTTGTTTTCGGAGCACACCCCTCCCGGGGGTAAACACACAAACAACACTCGCGGCGCTTCTTCACCGCCGCGGCATGTTTCGATTAATGGCGCCAATCCCCCCCGGTGCCCAGCAGCGAATGAATATTTGAATATTTATTTTGCGCACCAGGAACCCCGTCAACGATGCCACTCTCTAGGACTCGCTTGCCGCTCTTGTTGTTGCTGCTGTTTATTGTTGTCATCATCAGCGTGATTTGTGTGCATGCTCGCTGCAGTGAGTTGTCGAAAGTGTGTCACTCGTTTGTAGTGAAGGACGTGCGTTTATATTGATTTTATGTTGACACTGAACTGAACGCCAGGCTTTCTTCGGGGTCGTTCAAAGAAGCAGTGGCGTAAGAGGTACCTATCTTGTCTCGAAAGAAAGACATTACATTACCGGACTTGTCAGAATGAACATGACCAACCACAGGAATGAAGATGAGATCTCAGGGACCGTTTACTTCAAATCCAGCCAGATCCTGGCCAATGGCTGATGATATAGACATTGAAGGTCGAAGGCTCTACGACGTAGCCCAGACTTACATGGGGATCGAGCAAGGCCTAATTCATGGTGCCATAGCAGTTAGCGAAGGTTAGCACTAACAATGTCATAACGGAAGAGTTTTAAAAAGTCGAGGATGAGGCGTTAGGCTGGAGAAGCTATCTTGCTCACATCTCACGTCGAGGCGGTCGAAGCTAGGGTTTTACAGCCTAGCAGCCTCTCATGATCCAAGTACTCACATGAACCATGAGCCATGGACCATGTCCAAAACTGCCGAAACCCTTGAGGAAGATATGCAGATTTATCTTTGATGTCGTATGCGCGGAATAGAGAAGCAGATACGAAGCCGAGAAACGTTTATTTTGTTTTATAGTTTCCTTTTCCAAACCATAGCAGTGACACTAACCGCTTGTAGTCATGTAGTGTAGATACATTTTGACGATGACGATGTAGGTTACTAGTGTGCATTTCTGTATTAGAGGCAAAACTGACCGCTTCAAAACTTTTTTTGGCAATTCTTTAACGATTTTTTCGGAATATGAGGTTTTGGCCTTTCACCAACTGCCGTTTGTTTTGTTATTATTGTTGTTGAGTTGTGGAGTGATCGAACAGGTCCTATTTCGAAAGCATTAACCTATGTTTTGAAGGAAAAATACACATTTTGGATAGTTTTAATTTCCTACTCGTTATTCAGGGAATGTTTCAACACGGATCAGGCATAATTCAAATATTTAAAACATTTCTTTTCGTAAACGGTACATGGGACACAATCGGTTTTATCGGTAATCCTTTGTAAGATATTTGCCTGTTTGTAAATTTCAGTTTATTTCTTCGCTTCTCTTGGATATACTACTGTGTCTTTCTTTATTCTTCTAAATGTGTGTCGTTACCTTTAAAGTCATCCTTACTTCATGCACATGTCTCACAGAGCGGTCTCTAGAGTTCTGGAGAATAGCCGGAAGTTGCATGTTGCTTGTTCGATGTATTCGATATGGATATCGAGTTTGTATTACCGTATTGCCCAAAAACCAAGAATTGCCTCTCCACTTATCACTTATCCACTTTTATCAACGCACAACCAAATTGTATTTTTTTTGACAATTTGACCGTTTGGACGGAATTCGTAATGCGCCACCAACACGATACCCGAAGGCAACTGTTTCCCATTTCCATTTTCCCACAGTCCCATTGATGAAGCGCACATTGTGGGCATATTTCGGGGTTTATATTTACACCAGCATCGAAGTTAGTTGTTACTCAGGTCTGTTGCTACCGAATATAACGATTGTAACATTAAATGTTGTTCCGGTCCTAAACGAAAAGAGGATGTGCATTTAAAATGTACCTTACACATGGAACTACGTCAAGTTTTGCAAACAACTCCCGAACACGACAACCTTCGCTACGCTACAGAAGCTCGGCAGCCCGAAGGCCTTAATTGAAACAACTGTTCAACTGGTCCGCTGCCCGTTTTGCTTTGCGCTTCACAAATCAGCACTTGGCTCGTATCGTTTGCATCATCGCATAACAAGCATAACAAGTACAGCCTGCAACCTGTACAAGCTCCCGGCCCCGGGAATACCCCGTCGCTGGCAGCAGCATACAAGAAAAAGGGCGGATGAACTTTTGCCCTTCAAACCGAACGCAATGTTACGTTCGCTTCCATGCGCGGTAGCTCCTCCGAATCCGGCGAAAGTGACCGTGCGCTGCCCAAAAACGGTGGGGTCTGACTTTCATCGGGTCAAGGACGAATCGATTTCGGTACGACGTGGCTCTGACAGGACCCCCTTCTTCGGGGTCCTGTCATTTGGATGGCGCAAGGCGCCCAGCGACTCGACTTTTCCCACCGTTCGAAGGTTGGGTTTTTATTTTTGGCTCACGGAAAGGTCCCGCCGGACCCGGGCAACACCTCGGCTGGAACGGGGGTTGGTAGACGACCAAGTCACGACCTAACCAATGCCGTGCAGTGCAATCCACGTGCCACACGAAACTGTCACCGGCGCGCCAAGGGGACTAGAAATCGTGCACTCGCGTTGCTCGACTTTGCTGTCATGGTGTCAAAGATGTTTTTTATTTATTTATGTTCTCTCTCTCTCTAGCTTTGACCACCCCACCAAACGAGGGGGAACTGGGGGTGGGTGTAGGTGGCAAATGACAAAAGTTTTTCAATTAATGGGCCATCGGTGATTGCGAAACGAAGACGAAACGGTGTCAGCCGTCAAAGTTCGCTCGTTGGCCCCGATAGCCCGATAGCTCCGGTCGCTGTTGGTCGCTCATTACGATCGCTAATGTGCCTGGCCTCCCGGGGGGAATGCCTTATTAAACTAGAATCGCCCCCTGGCTCTTCCGCCTTCCCGTCCACCGTATTGACCTTGGTTGCCACGGCAAGGTCGGTCGGGGCACGTGGCACGGGCCAACCAGATGTGTCCGGCTTTTGGCGGCAAGGCCTTCCCAAACCGGGCCGGGCCACTGTTGGCCGTCTGCCATCGGGCGGTCAATCCAGTGATCGAATTCTGCTTAATTAAACCTATTTTCTGCAGTCCATTACCCCAAATTAGCTCGTAAAGCCGAACACCAGCCGGCATTAATCCGATGGAGCACGAAACGGACCACGAAACGGGTCCGGCTCTGTGGTACGGCTTACGGTGCGAAACAATACGGCCACCTCCTTCCTTCCTTCGTGGCAGAAAACGCACAATGACGAGTGCCGGGTGTCTGGAGCATCACCAGCATCCCCATCAGCATCGCCAGCGCCATCATCATCATCTGGCAAAAGCGGCCCAACACCGGGGCGCGTTTATGAAGGGGCCATCAATATCTGCCTCAAGGGAGACCAGCTCACGGGGGCCAGCAAACGGGACTCCGCTCCTGCTAGGCCCCCGGATCCGGCCCCGTCTTCCGACTCAATTTATCAGCCCATCGGGGACCCGGTGGCCCAATTTTCTTTTTTTATTCCCCCCCCCACACATCCTTAAAGTGGAAGTCGGATGTTCGGGCGGCTCATGTGATGCGGCTTTCTTTTCGTAGAGTGTCTTCTGTCTTTTGCGGTTAGATTATGGGCTGCGGAACCTTTCACGGGGCCCAGGACTCTCTTTGCCGAGGGGTCCAAGGGTGAATTTATGAATATTGAATGAAAATCGCTGACGTGTCGCGTTCATGTGCGAAATTGATTGTGCGGCCAACCGGCGCACACGGAAGGAGGCTGTGTTTCCTTTATGACGTCACTCGCTTTCCAGTCCCGCTGGAAAACGGACTAGACTAAACGGATTTTAGGCTCCAACAAGCCGCCCGCCCGTCATCGAGGACAATGCATAAAGCTTTTCCATGATTTATAACCGGTATTAGTTGTCTTGTGCCCGAGGCTCGGTGGTTCTTGAGGCGTGGGTTTTCCTTTTTTGGACGCCGCAGATTACCTGATATGTTATCAACGAACTGGCTCAGCGCAGGCCCCCGGGGGGAACAAAACTTAAGACGGATTACGCGGAATGTATCCGCCGTGTTCGTGCCGTGCCGCGGAGGTCGTTAGCTGATTTCCGGGGACTTGATCAGGCGCCCGCTTGGATGCCATGATTACATGCAGATGGTGATATGATGGCTGCATACAAAGGGCCCCCCTTTTATTGCTTTCTCGTGCTGGAGGCCCCGTAGCAGATCTGTAGATAGAAAAGGCAACCACAACATCCTCATTTTGGGACGTTATGCGAACGCCTAGAAGATGAACACTAAACTTGGTGGTTGATGAATTGGAGCAGTTGAGGGGTGGATGAGTATGATGACTGCTGTGAGTGGTGGTAGTGGTAAATAAGAACATGAAACCGGAGCACGTGCAGTCCCGACGAAGCCACAAATAAATTTAGATAAGGGAGTCGTACTTTTTTCAAACGGAAACTCATTCGATCTACACATATCTATAGAAAATAACCTTTTATATTTTAAACAAGCCACAAGCCCGACAGAGATTGCACAAGAACGAGAGCGAGATAAATGGAACGAGAAAGGGATCAATACATATCTGAACGGGTTGATAGAATACAATGTGCGCTGAGTGCGTACCACAAACTTATGCTTATGCTCGGGTCACCGTATGCCAAACAGCCACCGAACGTTACGTTGATTGAGTTACGAGTCCTCGGTGGCCTTTGGTGTTTGGATTAGACGCCTTTCGAACGTCGAAAAATTCCGCCCAAATTCACACCGAAGTTACCGATGCAAAACCATCGGTTACAGCTTCTGAATTTTAACGACGATGGACTCTCGACGGCCTCGTGGCTTACGGGAGTGCCGAGCCCAGGCACGGGCGCAACTTTTGTGTTCGGACAAACTTTGTAATCCTATTACACGGCACACGTCAGAATGTGGCGCCACTGGAAAGAGGTTTCTCTCTCGGGGGGCGTTCGGTAAGCGTTACAAATCAAATTTCGAATACGATCCTTCCACTAACTCGCGGGGTCAGGTTGTTCCGGTTTCCACTCCAACCATTTCGGTCAGGTTCCCTGGGACCTGATCAGGGACCGAGTGCGAGTTACCGATGGCCACGTTTTTTGCATTCGCTTCAAAGCGGGTTTCCTTCCGGTATGGAGTAAAATTCGGTGGAAAACCGAAAGAATACAGCAAGGAAATACCTTCCTAAAGCAGATCGTTGAACTTGATAGTCTGGGGGCGAGTCGTAAAAATCGGATTACCGACCTCTGACAGATGTTTTCCCGAGTAGCGAATACACTTAACGATGTGTAGTCTAAAGGTCAAAACTCGGGCGAGTTGTGCTGAAAACTCGTAAGCAATCAGCTTACTAAAGAGACGTTTGGAAAAGACCCATTTATTGACGGTGTGTTCGCTTAACTTGGATTCGTTTGATCCGTTAGTGGAGTGAACTTATGCTGCAAAGACATTGATGAATTAATCCATAAATAAAAATGGATAGTCTATGTACCCTAAAAGGCTGCCACAGGCAAACCAAATATGCTTCTGGAGTTTTCAACAACTAACTTTGAATCGCTCGAATTACGGGTTTCAACGACGTGGTGAATTGATGATGACACCACTTTGAAACGTTGAAGTGCTTCAGTTATGCTACAAAAATAAAAAAAACAACGCCGACCATAATGAAAAGCAGACAAATGGAACAATCGCAGCAAAAACGCCGGGGAAAAGTGATTCAATATTAATTACCGCCATCAAGTGGAGGCGAGCGTTCTGTGGCAGGCGTTGGGCTCTCCCCCAGTTGAGCATCTACCCGCCACCGGGGGCTACGGGCATTTTATTCAGTTTCCGCTTACTTTTATTGCATTGCTAGTAACTCAATTTCGGAAATGCATTTATAAAATCCTTTCTGCTCGCAACTGGGCCGCGCGCCGGTGTGCCGATGCAACGATGCCATTAAGGCTGCCGGGCGGAAGGATTTGAAGGCCATCCGTTGGGATGCTTTTAAGGGTTTTTCCGCTTAAAGGTCAGAGGCAAACCGTCTGACAATAGCGTTACCAAAGATCCGTTAGTGGAAAAACTGGGTGTTAAACATTACGGTTTTATTTACCAAAGTTTCGTGCGTCATTTGAAGAAACAAAGTCCTTTCATCGTCTTACCGGAACCCATTTCTTTCTTTGTCGAAGCCACCACTTTGCTTTCGAAGTTAAATTGATTCGTAAAGTTCACTTCTTTCGCGGCAGCCAGCGAGCCGGAAAATGGAAACACTTGGGAAATAATGGACGCAAAACTCGGGCGGTCGCTCTGGCTCTACGGTGAAGCCAGAAATACATGCACCTCGTAAAGTGTGCAAGAATCGTAAAACTGTCGATTTTGCTTGAGTTTAAATCGAAAAAACGAAAGATGAAAGTACGGTCGGTCCCGGGCCCAGACGTGTGGCGGGACCCGTGTTGGGCCGTCGGTTTCTGAATCGTGGCACGATTTCAAACCCCCCCTCAACACGCACGGAAAAGCGGAGGTTTTTCTTTCCTCTAAACGGCCCGAACCGGATTTGGGCCTCCAGGCAGTCGGCATCCCGGGGGTGGGGGGTGGCCCTCGAGGCCTCGGTTGAATCGAGTTTGGAAGGTGTGGACGAAGTAAAACCGAATTACGTTTTATTTTTATTCTTTCGTTTGAAGATGTATTTTCTCCCGAAAATCTCCTTTTCCGGCGTGCCGCACGCGTGTCGCAGTCGGACCGCAAGGACCTCGGTGCTTTAAGAGCGCACGCCGCCTGTGTGCCAGGTCCTTCAACACCGAAAGCCGTTCAGGTTCAGGTCGAATCGATGGTCGATTGGAAAAGAAATAAGCGACAAAAGTTTCATTGAAAATTGAGCATCCCTCCAGCATCGAAGGTGATTTCGATGCGGCAAAGTTGTTATGAAGCTTTCGCCGGGGCTTTAGGGTGGCTTTGTGCCGTGGGCCAGCTTCTCCTTCCAGCTACTCTTCGGCCAAGTGGCGCATTATCGTTGCCGCATAGTACACTGCTCGTATCGGTTTTTCCGAAGAAGTGATTATATTTTCGGCCCGCCAAACAAAAGGGATTAGAAAGTGATCAAACTTTCCGAACTGCGCTTCCGAACTTTATTTCTGCCACCGGGCTCTGTTGGGTAAACGAAATAAAATTAAAAGACCCACCACCTCACCGAGCTCGCTGACGGGTCGAGGTTCCCGGAGTGTGGTTCCGCGTGAAATGTAGCGGACTCATCACGTGGTCACCGTTCTCGCCCATTCCCGTGTGTTGGCAATCGTGTTCGTTGTCAAATTTAATTTACACGCCGATCCCGGTGACACTCCTTGGTCGCGTAATTACCGCGCTATTTGCCGCCCATCGCCGCGGAAGAAAGATCCATCACGAACTAATTTGATTGTCACGTCGCGTTTTAGTACGGCAATTAGGCCCAGTCATCCGCTCGTTCGCCCTGCGGGGCAGATCTGATCGCCATCGCCCCGTTCCCCCTCGATGAGCCTTTCGGAAAATCGTAATCTCAAACGACGATTTCAACGGTCGTTGGGTGACGATTACGGTCGCACCGAGCTTATCGCCCGGCACCCGGACTTGTTTGCAACGGGGCATCTTTTCGTCCCCTTTCCTGTGTGGCGGGGTGGCGTTGACGAAGAACCATCGCGTTTGGATTAGTTTGGACTGGAAAAGGTCACTACTGCGGAGGCTGTGGGTTGAGATTATGCCAAAGTATGCCCATGATCCGGCAGAACGATAACACCGATAAGCTCATTAAGGATCAACTTCGTTCGACATTCTACGTACAGAGAGCAACATAACAGCTGTCGACATTATGAAGGATTTTTAACGGCATACAATAAGCTCACTCGAAGTCATGAAAGCTGAAGTGCTAAGACCTGTGTGAAAAAAAGGATTTAACTCACTGTCGGTTTATACTAGGTGTGTGCGTTGAGAAGTGAAATTTTAGAATGATGGCTGTACCTGCCGATTGGGACTTCCCAGTTTAGCGGTTCATTCATCATTACCTTGTTTTGACATCAGGTAAATGAGTCCAGGTCGCAAAAAAATTTAATCAGTTTGCAAACGACCGTTGAAAGGGTTAGACCATGGCGAGTTTTGTGCCCGAGAAAAGCGTTTTGCGGGGATTATTATTTTTCTGCTCCTCTTGAAGAAAACTGCTTCGGAATCGCACCAAATGCTTGTCGGGACTTGTGTTTGGAAGATCGCAGTGCTTTGAGTGGTTTAAAAAATTCCAAAATGGCGATTTTGACTTTACAGAAAAAAGCCTTGAAGGAATCAAAAAAACGGACTTTCTGGTGGGACAGAAAGGTGTGGTGTTTCACAAACTCCTAAAACCTGATGCAAACGTTAATTCCGATCGCTACTGATAACAAATGTCCTATTTGAACCATGCATTGATCGAAAAATGACCAAAATGCAATTCTAGGGGGTTACGATGGGGGCGCCTGGTGGCCCGTGGAATCAAGCACTAGGCGCCCAAAAAACCAAAACTGTTTCAGGATACTATCAAATCACTTGGATGGGAGCTGCTATCCCTCCCCGCGTTATTCACCAGACTTGGCTCTTTCCGAATATCATTCTTTTTCATCGATGGAACACGTATTGGCTGAGCAGCTTTTCGTTTTTCTACGAGGAAGGCGAAATTGGATGACTAATTAGTTTACTTAAAAAGACGAAGAATTCTTTCGCCTGGGAATCCACGATTTAGCAGAGAGATAGTAGAAATGTATAGCTAGCGATGGCACATACTTCGAATAAAATAGAAATTTGCATAAAAATGTTATAAACATTTTTTGTGTGTTAAAATATTTCACTTCTCAACGCACACACCTAGTAAAAGCGATGCTTAGAATTTTAAAAAAGAAATGAAAGAAATTCATAAAAACCGAATTGAACATTCCGTTCGAATGTTCGCTTTGCGTTTGATAAAACTTTCACCACTAAGCCATTGTGGTTTATGTATTCATGATTTCCATGAAACTGGCAAGTTCAAGTCCTTTCTGGGTCGTGTTGGCTCGAAAGCCTAGCAAAATTAGAAGAAAGAAAAAATCATCTATGAAAGAAAACGATTTGTTGATCAAGAGAACACCGTAGAACAGCATAACGCATAAGTAATCATGCAGTGCTTCGAGTTCCTGAGAGTATATGGGCATTGATGAACCTTGGAGTAACTGAGAAGACCCACGTAATATAGCTGAATTATTTCGAATTTAGTATTTCACAAAACCCTTTGTTTTGTTGAAATGAAGTTTGCTTCGCTAGCTGCTGTACTTTAAGCACAGCGGCCAAACATTTTCTTATTCAGGATCAAACGGATAATGTCGCCCATTCATCCGTGCTAAGAATCATCAGGTGTCTGCTGAAAAGAGACCCCTAGCAGTTTGTAACTAAAGAGTTCCTTACGACACAGCTTTAATAAATATTTTAGAAATGCGCTATTAGCGTCGTTACTTCACGGTAATTGCTATGAATAATTTTCCCAAATTTTTGTGCAAACCAAACGCACCGTAAATTGAACTTAACACAGGAAATAAAAGCATTCTGTCAACTGTAGAGTTAGTATGATATTATTTTCGGTTGTGTTTACAGAGCGCTCCCTTTCATCTGCGTGCAGCCACGTCCAAGGCCTTTGGGCCATCGTCGCTCCATCACCTGTATGTATCTCAATAGGAGCACGTGGACGACGCGCAATACAAGTGAAATAATAAAATAGGAAACATTTTTGTAACCCACTAAGGCGTGCTGCTGTTGCGTGCTACGGACGGAAAAACAAACCCGAAAAAACACGAGGCGTCGAAAGTGGGTCAGCGAAAATGTAAAGCCAAGTCTAACGAACTAATATTTCGTGCTGCCCTCAAGCCGAGGAAATTCCATCCTGCCCCCTTTTCGGTGGCGTAGTTTTCCCACGCGTTTTTTGTTTGGAATGGGAACAACTGGCGTGGGGTTGGATGAGGCGTACTCTAAGCTAAACAAAAAAGAATTATAGCGAACTGTTCTGTGCCCCAAGCCGACTGCGTGTCGGAACCTTCGTCAGAAGTCACGCTCCTCGCGCGCTGAAAATTGGACATTTATCTCCGTTCGTGAGATTTTGCACACGAAATGAAGATAAAACGGGTCGACATATTTCAGACCGCACCGACCATTTCTAGCTCGAGAGTTCCTTGCGTTACACTGGTGATTCCGATGACGTCACGGGCTGCAATCCTTCTCCAGGGCAATAAATTGTTTCGGTGCCTCGTTTGCTCGAGAGTTGAGCGATCAATCGCCTGGCCTGGTTGTGATTTTCTTGATAAATTTCACACCAAGTGACGCCCATAACTTGATGCCACCCACTTGACACAACGCACCAACCATCAATCAGGATATCGAAATTATACGATACGATGAGTCCTCCCGTAACATCGTCACTTCGTCACTTTGACTGCCACTTGATAGCTGCTTAAGTTAAACAAGTCGATCTTTGGCCGATGGTTTTAAACAGCATCACCCGATACCATCGCGGACAGGCATTACGATAATTTTGCTGCTGCTCCTGGCGATGTCAAGGAGCTCCACCGTCAGCTCAACCTACCCGGACTCGGATCGATGACAGTGACAAATGGTACTCGTTGATACTGCCACACGCACCGTGCCGTGGGTCCTTAGGCGCTGCGTTGAGTGGTTCCCACGGCCGCCGTGCGGGAACACCGTGACCGGACGTAATAAGCGACACCCTGGGTCGGCCGGAAATTTGATACATCCCAGCGCCAGGACGCACTGGTCTTGGCAGCCATCGGGCGGGGGCTTATGTTTGTTACTCAACATCACGGAAACCCCATCCGGTCCCGGTGTCCGTGTAAGAACAAAGCACTCACCTCCCTAGTGGCCCTTCCATTCTTAGCAGCAGCAGCAGCAGCTGGGGGGGAAAAAGAAGAAAGTGTCGTCCTGGTATTGTTGTGTGCCGGTGAAATTGGAAAAGCCCAGCGAGCTATCATCTCCTGCAGCATCTTACGTGACACGGGGCGCATGTTAAGGGCTCCTTCTAAGGCCGGCCGCTGTGGCACTGGCCGGCAAACTTTGAATAGAATGTTGGATAAATGTCTCAAGAGGCGCATTGTAGACAGCAAACAGATTAGACCTCCTGGTCTGAGTGCTCCCGCGCATCTCGGGCAGACTGCGCTAAAAGAACCCCCGGGAATCTGCGGAGCAATACGCGTCGTCTCCATGTGGCCTCCTGTCTCGTCCTGGCCCCTTTGCCCGCAGTTTGTTGGTGAAAAATAACTAAGCCTATTGGTGTGCCGGGCTCTGTGTTCCGGCCCGCTGCCCGCCCAAATTGACTCGAAGTGTGCCGCATGTGTTTGCGTTGTTTCGGCTGAGGAAACATTTTAACAAGAAATATGCTACCCGTCGGCCTCGGTCATCGGTCTCCGGAGGATGCCGTCCGCCTCCGTTTGAAAGCGAAGGCACATATTGTTTAATCTGCGCTCGAACGGCGAGATGAGAGAGAAACGCCCGAGCCGTGTTTGGGGGGGAGTTTAATGTTTTGTGTCGTAAAAACGGTCCCCACGCTGAGAGCATAGAATCTAATCCACTCGATATTAAAGAAACGTTAAACTGCACCCGGGGATGTTGCGGTACACGTTGTTTCGTTTCGTTGAGCAGGACGTACGTAATTTAAAAAGAAATAGCTTCCAGCGGCAGACGCTCGTTGTTGGAGTGCGCTTGTTAGTGTGCCGGTGTTCCATTCGGTCGACTTCTTGCAGCAGGCACCTGGGTTAATGGAGCAAACCGGAAGTCCTGCTTCTAATGGCAGTTAGGTGAGCGATTTACGCGCTCACCTGCGCTGCAAATTATTGGTTCTCTTCGCTCCGCCCGGATGGCGTGCAGCTCCCAAGCAGCTCCCCACCGGCACACTTTCCAGTAATTAGATATACTGAAAACTAATGGGCCGGCCAGGAAGCAGTGCTCCCCAGCCAGAGCCAGCACCATTACGACCGGGGGTCAGAGTGTGGTTTGTGGACTCTGGACGGAAAGCGCGCTGCTTCCCACGCGGCCCACGATAATCGCACGGCTAATCGTGTTCGCATTGTGGAATCGCTGTAAGCCATCGGTGTTGGCATAAAGTGTATCGTGTTCATGTGTTTGCTTTCTTCAGCGTGCCGATGTACCGATGGCAGATTGCGGCTACTCACGACCCTACAGCAGTTGTAGCTTTAATCCTACTCCAAACGGTAAGCCGATTAACGTTGGGGCATTATTGTGTCGGTCGAAGTTTAAAAGTTTGTATTTTGTTCTTTCACTTCTCTTTCACTTTGTTACTGGCGAATTTGGGGTACATTTCGTAATAAAAAATTAAAAATTTGAAAAATTAAATATGTTCTTTTGGGGATCATTGATACACATGACAAATTTTAGCCACTCATATTTATTTAGAACAACCTAAATTCCTTTTTTATAAAAAAAACAATATTGTCAAACGACGTGGATTTGTCATGCGGTCCTTTCTGCAGTTCTCAGGAATCATTGTTGACCAGTTTGTTTTGATTTATTGAGTTAATTCTGGGAAACCGCGACGGGTCTTCGAAAGCCCTCGAATCATCCTCGGAATACTGAATGACTACTGGTGGCTTGTGGATTGGGGCCTTGTCCATTTCTGCGTTTAAATCCTGACTAATAAAACGTTTTCCTGAACGAACGTTTTCAAGAACCATGGTTCCTTTCATCATGTTTTGGTAAGCTTTCGAGTCAAGATGACCAGGAAAGATCATTAACTTGTCAGTTTCATAGAAAAATCCATCCCTAGATCATCTTCTTGTTTATAACCTTTGATGTTGATCCTTGGTTTGTATAGTCGATTGTTGCCCCTCTTTTTTCATATCCTTTTGCAATATCCTTTTTATTTTTGCCGTTGCAACTAACATTTAATGTTTTTTTCGTTTAGTTTACAATATTTCAAGGGTTTTGCCTAGTTTCCCAATATTTCAAGGGTTTGAGAAACTAAATACTGTCTGGTGAACTCTTCATCGCCCGTTTCTAATCAGTAATTTCGCATTTTAAACATTAAAACATATCAGAAAATCAAGTTATTATTACTTGGAAACAACAAAATCATGTGTAGTTGCTTAAATAAAATTAAAGAACTTCGAACATCATACTTGAAAAAAACTTTGTTTCGTCATTATTTTGCTCTTGGAACCTATTTCTACCTACCGATTTCTAACTATCATTCAAAATCATAAAAGAGCGCGTCTAAAAGAAGATATACACATATTGTCACATATTGATGGTAAGCTTTGTTTCACTAGCCACTGCATTATTCAAACACGATAAACCATCGACCAACCAGCAGATGGAAGATCTTGAAGTTCCCACTGTGTAAGTAAAACAACCAGATAAAACAGTACAGTACCATAATCAATGAGGCTCAAGTGTTTGTGAGTTCTTGTCGAAACCGTAAAACAATTGGAATATTTCAGGCTACGTCCTGTGCTTGAAAATACGCCGACGCGGAACGAAGGTTGCGAGGGTTCGCGTGCCAAAGGGATCATGGAATGGAAATTGAATTTCAAACAATTCGCCATCCCTTCCGAGGCTTCCGCCGCGGCGTTCGTGGGAACGGATTCAAGCACTTTTCATAAATAACTAATAACCCGGCAAGGGCCAGAGGATGTGGCTAACGGGTCGGGTTGGGATTCGGAAATGAGTTGAAATGTAGAGTGCGGTTTCTGGGGTTGGAAAGTTTTGCTAAAGGTGGGCCAGAGTGACAGCAGGAAAACCTATCGATGAAGATGCTCGACTTGGCTATAGAAGACCACATCCCCAGGTGGAGAGAGAGAAAATGATGCGAAACACGGGCAGACGGTGACCGCGGCATGTCGTTCGATGATTTCCCGGTTTCCCGGTCCCTGCGGTTAGCTTCCGTCCGGGCCCAGCCAGGCAGCCAGCCAGTGCATTACTTCGTCCTTTTATGTGGTGTCCCGGATCAGTATCCCGTTCGCAGGGCGATTGAATTAAGTAATTTACCTTAATGCAACCGGGGTACCGGGCGGTCCGCTCGAACGGGGCAAGACTCGAGCTGCACAAAGGGACGGTTTTAAAAGACGAACCACGTAGAGCTTCAGCTGCCCAGGATGAGGTTGGTCTAAGAAGAGCGCTAACAGCGCCACAGCGGATGGAACAGGATGCTCGTTTCAGCTCGTTCTTCAGACTGGTTGCCCGGTTTGGGCCACGAAAGGGAACCGGTAGCCCAGTCCGCAGTAAGGATTCCTTAAATTCGCATCTGACCACCAATGGGTAGCCACAATGGGGCCAGTGATTTCGGGCAGTTCGGCTGGACTGCCCGACCGGTTCGTTCGTGGCCGATTTGCTGTAAAATTGACACAAAGCAAGATAGATAATTATAGGGTTCGACAGGACAATTAATCTCACAACCGTTGTCTGTGGGAAAAGTTTTAAGCCTCTTCAATTCATTCATTTTCAACTTTATGCTTCTTGAAGCACAGCCGCTTAAAGTCGTGGTGTCTAAGCTTGGTTTGCATTTTTCGTGCCCATCTCTGCTTGACGAACTTCTCCGGAGTCCGGTGGTTCTTGCTTCTTGCGCCAAAGTTTCCAATCAGTTGCAGGCACCACCACGTTCACGTTCAAGTGGCCGCCTACGCCGTCTGCCGTCACCCAGCCACCACAAGAAGCCACTTACTTACGGGCAGCAAAAGCCATAAATTAATTTCTTCCCTCGTTCACCCACCGAGCCTTCCGGTTGGTCGGCCCCGGCCAACCGGAAACAACGCCAACCACAGCCGGCTAGCCCGCTTCGCCCCATTTTTTTTGCTTTCCTTTTCCGATGGTCCGTCCGGTTATCCTGCCACTCGGCCGACCACCCCAGTGATTGTTCGTGGGTTGGTTGGTTGCTTCTCTCGGCAAAGGTGGCAAAGTTTTGACTCTCGTGGTTTCCTCGTCGTGTGGAAGCTGTACCGGAAGCCGAGAGCGCAAAATAAGCTGTCATCTCAGTGCAACAGGAAGTAGCACCGTCCAAACAACACACGCTGAGCCCCGCCGTCCCCACACGTCGTCGGCCCGACCCGGCAGCTTTAATGTGGTAATTTCCGCCGTGCCTGGCGTGTCCCGTTTGCGCACTAATTGCCGGCGACACTCGCTAAGATTTCGTTTGTTTTATTGCTGCGCCAGGCGAAAATTGTGCCCGCAAAGTGTCGCATTACAACCTCGGTGGAGCCTCGACGAACCGTGGCCTTCGGTGGCAGCCATCCGGGGTCGTACTTCATTCGTCGAAATTATGGCACTCCCTGACGTGGAGATTTGAGGTGGGCCACAGTTCCACAATGAGTGACCGAGCCCAACATTGTAAAATTCCGCTGCGAGGACGCCGGGATGAAGTAATTATTTCTTCAGAGTGTCGGCAACAATCGCTCGTGACGTGTGGAGCCGACAGACCGAAAGAAAAAGTTAAATTAATAAGCTTTCACACGTTCCGTGCGCGTTGGCCTAGAGTTTATTTGTTTCGCTTCGCTCATTCGCGGTGTTCAGTCTGATGGCTTATGCTATTAATTTAACTCACTTTCAAATCCGTATGTCAACGAAATTTCACGCCGCGATTATGCTGAATGTAATTTTCGTTGTTGAGTTCTCATCTGTCCACGTGTTTCCTAAAGAGCTCATATTTCGCAGTAATTAGATCACTTAGTGAGTAACATTTAATGTTGTCTTGATTTTTAATTTAATTTAGCAGCATACACAGTCTGTCTCAAAGCAAACAGGACTTTCTCAAAATTAGAACCACAAATGGTTTTTTCTGCAAAATCGTTTTATTCTGTTCAAAATAGTCTCCTTCCGCTTCGAAACACTGATTTTCACGACTTAACAACTTTTCCAATGACGATTTTAGGTCGTTGGCCGGCCGGTATGTCGGTACAAGCCTTCTGAATAGCCAAAATGTCAGCATACCGTTTTCCTTTCATCGGCAAATGAAGTTTTCCAAATGGATCAAAGTCACAGGGTGCCAGATCAGGTGAATACGGTGAATGATTTATCGATAAAATGCGATTTTTGGTCTGTTCGGTTGGCGGTTGGCGAGAAAATGTGGGAAAAAGTCCTGTTCACTTTGAGAAGGACTGTGTATAAATTAAATTATTGGTTCGCTCGTTATTGTGATCTGGTCGACAATTTATTGTGCACTCGTAACTGAGTTGTTATAACCTGGTATTTTATTCAATAAACCAAGCACATAGTCCTTGAGCACATGTAGTCTGTTGGTATTCTCCATATCGATTGCCATCGTTGAATAGCCAAGGTTGACATAAATGACAATATCTATACATTTCTTTAATTGGTAATTGATTTCGATCAACTATCAAACGGTTTTGAGCAGGCTTTGATTGTTTTGAGTAACCAAACGAGACAATTCTGTTCAGCCTTTAAATGTTGATTTATTTATTGGTGAGGCTGTTGACGATTTTCAAAAAATTTCAACGACTGGAAATCGGGCAATCAATTACGTTCTTACTGAAACCAAATCCTATCGAAGGCAACAGGTATTTTTATCGCTTTCTGGAAGAACCTTCGACCCGGCAACCTTAAGTTCGGTTGTTCGGATCGACCGTATCTTCGTCGTACGTGCCTTCTAAATTGATCGGCCCTACCTTAAGCACCGGGCGTACTGTTCCTGGTAAACCCGCTTAGAACATGTGCCTCGCTCCGTAGAATGTGAAATTAAATTTCCATTGAAATGAAGTAATTTGTTAGCTCACGAAACAAGCATTCAACGAGCTTATTCGTTTAATATCCCGAGCCGACTCAACGCCGTGGTTCGGAAGGAGGCTAGCAGATGCTCCGTGATTAATGCCACAAATTCCTCCCGAAAGCCTCATTAAAACCCCTTACGCCATGGTTAATAGGCAGAAACAATGCAAACAGCGAACAGTGTTGCGGAAAGTTATCCTTAGGATCGCTTCGCATGATTGATTCGAAGCCAACAATTGATCTCTCGCCACGACTCACCATTCATTGGTCCCACTTCCAAGCTGCATTGTGTTGAGGAGTGGCGATGTGTGTCAAACATTGCCAGCTAATCGGTTCGACTGTAGAACACGATTCTTCAAATTGTTTCTCCTCTTCAACAACACAACATTCACCGACACACACACACACGTGAATGGGGTATTCTGCCAACAAGCGATCCGTTGTCTTCGGTTCACTTCAGGGTGCCCCGATGTGCTAATAAATTTCAAACCCGCCAAATCCCGCCAACTGACAAAACTCGCCCGCCGTGCGATTAAATGTCCACCTGCTATCCTGTTGATTGGCGCGGACCTTGCCCCACCCGGGAGGGGTAGTGCCGCATAAAACTAATGGATCACAAACAATGGCCCATACACACACACACACACACACACATACTGGCATAGGTGGCCACTCCGTTTTCTCGGCCCGGTCCGACATTTTATCGTTCTGCGGGTTTTACTTTGTTCTGTCGCCGCACGAGACGTACGGCTATCGGGACTACGCGGCTGTGTTAGTAGCTGTATTGGCAGACCGGCCACTGCTGACCCCGTTCCGGGGACGGGTGGTGGGTGGCGACGGAACCGGTCAGCCCCACTCGGGCCATCGTGCACGTTTCTGGCGCAAAAATAGATGTCCGCAGTGACGCCTAAAAATAAAACCCAATCCCGCGTCCGCGTAACGCGCAGCGGTGTCACGGTGATATCGTGGCATCTGCCACGGTGCTGGCCGGCGGGGGCCGCACCCCCCTCCGCTCCGCCTCCTTGCCTTCGCGACGGTCTAGGTCTTGGGTCTCTCGTGAATGCTAAGCATGCAGCAAATTTATCACCTTCGCCGGGAAGGACACCGGCGGCCCACGCCGCTAAGACCCACACACACACTCGCCCACTCTGCCCTCGTGACGTGCCGTGCCGAAGGACCACGCTACGATTCCACGAACGAGCCGGAATCCCGCTCGAAGCGACTGACCGCGAGGCCTGACCGCGGATTATCATCTTCATAAGTGGGCATACTTCAATAGTAATTACCGCACAATCTGCTCCGTCAGCGAGATTTTCCGGCGGGGTGGGTGGAGCTGGCTGATGCTCTTTCCCATTTTATTTTTGGAATCGCCTGTTGTCATTTGCCCCAAACACAGCGAACGACGGTGAGCTCACGGTGAGGCGAGGGACGCGTCGGGCCACGCTCTGTTTGTTTAACTTTCCATTTTCACACTCGGCTGATGATAAATGGGTGACTTCTGCTGGTCCACCGATGGTCCGCGCCTTTCGACCGCCTGCCGTCAAGATTTGAGACTGCGAAAGAGACGCTCATCAACTGACGTATTATCGCGGGGATTTTGGGGATTTCTCGCGTGGAAGCACACTCCCAAACTAGGATGAAGACAGTTCCATAATTTTGACGAATCCCTGCGCTGTTGGGTTGAATCTGAATACGCGGTACGGAATTGTATAAAAATTCTATTTTGGCTACAAGAAACAAGAAACGAGCGTCGACAACAAATGCGTTGTGGACATAGATTGGTCAATTTCGCCAACCAGTGTTGCCAGCTTTGGAACTCGCAAACCTTTGATCAGACACCGCACGCGGGTGGTTATGCAATGTTGTACGGAGCACGGCCGCGTCCATTTGTCAGCTGCTTGACACAACAGGATGCAGCTGTTGCCGGACGTGTCGACGACGGTGTACAGGTTTGGAGGCGCATTAATCTGGCGTCGACGGCGTTTCGAGCGGGCTGGAGTTCGTGTTTTTGGGTTCCAACATTGATCAATGACTGAACGTGGACCCATTTTCGGCACGTATTTGGGTAAATATACAAAACAGAATATACTTCATTCAGCGAATGGAGAGCGCACTTATTTATTCATGGAACTAGTTTGTTGTTGCGTTGCGATCCACGTTTCATTTTTAATTACTAGAAACGGTTCCGAAACCGCAACAGTTGTTAAGCTTTATTAAATGTGATGTAAATCGAGCACACACCGTTGGGCAATGTTTGATTAGCGTTGGCCCCGTTCCCTTTTTGCAGCGATGTTTTCGCAGAATTTGGCCGTCACCAAAAAAGAGGCATGTTCTAGGCGGCGAACGAAGGCTGTGTGCGCACATTGTTGCGATGTGCAGCCGAGTGTTTCGAGTGCTGTGATTAATTGCACTCCCATCGCTGCCCATATTTCATGGGGCCCGATAACGGCCCGCAGTCCGCAACATGGTGTTCTGTCGCATCCTTGCACCCTGATCGTCCTTCGGTTACCACACGCGCCATTTTAAGCCCATTATAATGGTGTTTTCGTTCGGTTTGGCATTCTATCAGCACCTTTCGCGACCACAGAGGCGCCCAAACCGAACGGCCGTTTGCGAACCGCTTTGATGTGCACGGTGCATTCGAACATTTATTGTACCATAAATCTCACTCTGTCTCTCGTTCTCTATCGACAGTCGCGTGACGATGGCCCACGGGTGGGAGTTTAGCGACAACCCGCCGCTTGATGGCAGTCGAAATGGGCGGTTGATGAATTTATTTTCACATTAACCTTCGGAGGACGGGCCAATCGATACGCTAACGGCGCAGCTGGGCTGGGCACATTCCGTGATCCGGTATGCCGTTTGATGGGCAATCGATTGCGGATCGCGCTGATTGATTTACCTGCGGTGCAAAATATATTTTATGATTGATGTTTAATGCTCGTCATCGAGAGGGGCACTGAGCATTGGGTTTGCGAGGAACGCTAAGAGCATCATTGGGCTGCGTGTACGGAGCAGTGTTTAAGGAAGACCATGGTTCACTGCGTGCCACTTTAGTCACTTTTTAAGGTGACATTTAGTTCTCGTTAAACGATTCTCTTACTTAATTGTTTATCCGGCTACTCTATCCTCTGAGAGGTTCTACAATGGATCCACGATCTCAAAAAGGACCTGGCTCTCCGCCATTCTGATGACATGATCAGCCCACCGAAGCCTGGCGAGGCGTATACGCTGCACAACAGCCACTTCGTCGTAGAATGGGTGTAGCTCGTTGTTGTAGCCACTTCTTCCTTGTCTCTCCACAAATACGGATCAATCAAAGATCAATCTGAGCGTCTTCCTCACGTATTTCTGCATAACGGTTCTGTATAGCCACCACTTCAACCATGTCGACACGAAAGATGTGAGCGAAACAGCTTCTTCAGGCTGTGGAATGGCTTTTTGGCTGTTGGCTTCTTGCCGCGAATTTCCTCCGTTATGTCTTTGTTAGTCCTGTACCTTTTATCCGGCTTTAACGTGCTGTGGTCCGTCAAATTCTAGAACATGCTAGTGTGATATGGCATCCTGTGACTCAATTTTCGGAGCATGCGATTCCAATTGTGCAGAGACGATTCATCTCGCCATCTCGAAGACTGGTAGGTTCCAACATAACTACCTGCCAAGTTACAGTGTAGGTTACCCCATACTTGTTATGCGCTCGCCGTCCCCCGGTTTGTATCACGGGTCCTCTTTAGCCACTGAAATCGATTCCCTTTTCCTATTCGCCAACATTAGATGTGCACTTTTGTTTTTCTTCTCTTTTGATTCTCTATTGACTGACTCTCTGTCTTTATTGACTCCTTGCTCCTTGCTTCTTCTTGTACGAGTTTGTTATGTTTAGTATTAAGTGTCCCGACTAGGCCTCCTGATCCGTTGACTTTACGAGAACAAATAAATAAATAAAATTAGACTCTAATTTAGACATCCAAAGATACGCCAAATTAAAAGTCGCATTCTAACGATGAAATAACAGCCAAATCGGCACCGAAAGTCGGTGACTTTACCACCGGCAACTGTTCCTTTCGCTACCCTCGATTGATTTTCGTCTCAGCGGGACCGGAAAAAGGTACCAAAACTTTGATTTACTTGACCCTCCGGCCCAACCGGGAGTCAGCGCCCGGTTCGCAGGTGGTGGTTACATTTTTCGCAGGAGTAATTAAATTACAGCGTTCACTTGAATAAATCTATCGGCACCGCTACCACCACCTGCTCGAAAGCGTGTTGCCAAACGGTCGACCATCCGGAATGCGAAACGTTTGCTCCGACGGGCGATGGTAAAGTTTCGTTTTGCCCCGGTTCAAGCTTCATTACTCCCGTTGCGCCAGCAGGGTCTGAATAGATGAACGCTGGCAAAAATGGGATGCATTTTGGATTTCGTGGGCCGCACACGTTGCCATGCGCCAGCTCGGGGGCCGGGAATGTTCCGGCTCGGCATCGATTGGGGCAAGTTTTCCAATAAAACTTTCGCTACCGCAACAAGCGCGCGTTGCAACGTGGCGAGCAGTAGTTTCCGCCGCTGCCAACGACTTCCGCCAGCGAATCGATTATTGATTTATGAACGTTGCGGAACCACGTTTTTCGCGCAAGATTTAACCTGCCGCGGGCGCCGGGGCAAGTTTCGGGGCTCGTGAAAGAAATACGGCAATGCGTGACTCTTATCGTGGCCACGATTCCATCCAGCGTGTGTGTGTTCTTGAAGTGATCGGCCGCATCGGCGCTCGGCGTTCAGAGAAGTTTCTGGATGATGAGGTCTTTAAGCAGCCACAAACATGGCCGCAAGCTTCGCCGGGTTTTCGACTGCAACTCGCGGCCGATCCATAATCCGATAGCTGATAACTGTAAGCGGAAGCGGAATGGATTGCCGTAGCTCGGTATTCCGTGCCGGGACCCCCACGAGAAATGGTTGAACGTATATGCAACATACGCAGCCTCCTGCGATGGGGTACTTGAGTCTCGTTTAGCTACCACAAACATTCGTCCTTGTCAACTGCCGGTGGCAGCCCAGGCAGCGATGGCTCCAGCCAGAGGGTCTATCGATTTCCACCGGAAAAAACGAAATCGATGGCATGCGGGATCGGAATGTGATTATTGCTTGTCGTGCAGCTCTCGTGCGTTGTGTACGTTGTCTAACGTCCTGTATGCGGCTCGGCTCGGCCATGCTTCGTAATGCAGATAAATGCGAGGCTGTTCGATCGATGGCTGCAGATTCGTCAAACCACAATCATCTTTTGCTGCCGCTGTCAGGGCACCAGCGATGGCCTTAGTTACTGGTGCTAGTTAGCGGATCTGATTGGAAGCTAGCAAGTTCGAATCCATAGAATGGGAGCCCGAATCGCAAACAGTACTCAACCGAAACCCGTCACAAATAAATCGGTTACAATCAGTGTGACAAATAGCACGGAATCCATCAACGCGGGCCCATTTCTTATGCACGTACGATAAATTACTGTGGCAAAACATTGTGGGGAACTCGCTTATAACTCGAAAAATCTTTCTTTTTTCTTCTAAATCCTCTTACCTCTAAAATAATCCCTACACTATGCAACTCATCTACCGTGTCTAGAACATGAAAACCGTTTTTTTTTTAAAGAAATCAAATGTTTATTACATTGAAATGGAAAATTCCATTTTATTCAAAGTATTTGCCAAAGGAAAACAGTTCCAAGCCAAGTGATTTGGTTGTGTCCTGAACCAGTTTTTAGATTGTGTCCAGAGGAATTGTCATGGAGCCAAGTTACCTTACCTTGACTTCCGGCCCATGCTGGTCGTTTTTCGATCAATGCATGGTTCAAATTGATCATTTCTTGTCGGTAGCGATCTGCATTAATGGTTTCATCAGAGTTTAGGAGCTCGTAATAAACCATACCTTTCTGGTCTCATTAGAAAGTTCTTTTTTGGAGTCCTCCGACTCTTGGCTTATTGAGTTAAAGTCGCCATTTTTAAATTTTTCAAGCATAAAAGTAGCATAAAAGCAACGATCCCCGAAAAACGTTACTTTCAGGCACAAAACTCGACATGATTCAATCTCTTCAAAGATTGTTTTTTGCCTACATAAAATCATTTGCCTGAGGTCAAAACAAGGTAATGTTGCCAAAAAGCATAATGAGAAGGACAAAATTTACAACTAGAGCACTCAGTTTACGAGAAGTTCTTGTTAGGAGCATTCTTCAAGACATTCATCGTTTCGGCTCCTATCTCAACTATTGACTTTAAAACGTGTACACGGAGCTGTCTCTTAAATTTGGCTGTTGCACAATGTCGAGTTTGTGGCGAAATGATGACGAAATGATCACGAAAACGTGATGCAAAAACATCTCGAGAAAGTTAAACCGAGAATTGGACACCATCCACACATCCGGCCTTTTTTACGCACAACATTACGCAAACCACGCTTAACACTCAAATCGTATGGTTTATTGACATTTGGGCCAGTTGGAAAGAATTCATAATGCCACCAAACCACGATAATCGAAGACAACTGGTTCCCGTTATTCTTTGGCCACTGTAGTTTTGCTTTTAAGGCGCACCCGAAGCCGTTTGGTTTGTCCAAAGGTTAAGAGTACGGCACGTTTTGCACAGCAAAGACAGATCCGCTCGCTGCTTTCGTCATCTGTCATCCGGGTGCGGAACCGCGTGTCAGCGCACCGCACGATAATGCGCCATTTGCGTGGAGCGTGGAGAACGCGTACGGACTTTCGCCGAGCAACACCGGCAAATGTTAGGCAAATTCAAACGAAGCAGGAAAAACAGAAAAACACTAGAAAGTGGCCCAACATTTCGCGGACCACAAGTTCCAAAATCATCTTCGCGGACGCGTCGAGGCGACGGGCGAATGACGTCGGTGGCTGTTGAAAACATGTTCGGTCCGTCGGCCAGCCGGCTGGCCGGGCTGGCGAAAAGTCGTGCAAATCCACGACACTCGACGAGTGATCTTGCACTTGAGTCGCCCGACCGCCAACCTTCGCCAGCCGGTGCCGGTGGCCTTCGGGTAGTTGGGCATAAAAATAGCATCATTTTTCACGACACCGATCGTCGATCGCGGTCAATACCGAACCCGCCCTCGTCGTTGGCGTTGGCAGGATGGCGGGTGCGCTGATGATACGACGAGGAAGCGGTTCGATTATCACGTGAGGAACTGCCCCGGGGTGCATCGGCACCGGTGGAATGCAGCTGCGTAACCTCGTGTCGTGTTAGCCGGGTGCTGCCAGATTGGGTGCCAACGAAGGCTACAGCCATGCTCACGATGGTGGCCGATGTGAGAGCTGGCGTGTCTGTGAAATATCTGTTCCGCCGCCTGAGAGCTACTTTCCGCAATCACTTTCTTGAGGTTTTATGCTCGTTCCAAGGTCCTATTCCAATCTATTCAATATCTGAGTCCTTTGGGAGACCTGGACCCTCCAGAGTGAAGGAGAGAAGTGTGCATTCGTTAGTCGTTCCCAGATTGGAATTGGTCCCGTCCTGTGAAGACATGTATTACTAATTCCCAACATGAATTACTAGATTTGCAGGAGTCTACAGAAGTGACTGGCAGCTGCTCCGAAAACACTGAACGGAACCAGTTTCACACACAGACACACGCGTTAAAGCCCCTGCGTCAAGAGCAGACCAGCTTTAACTGTCAAGTGATGGTCGCACAGCACAAAAAGGATCCCCCCTCTACGTACGGTGCGGATATCGTGTAAGGGCGCATCGAGTAGGGAAGCTTCTTCGGCGATGCACTTGCCGGGTTTCATACGTGTTCCGGTTCGCTTAGTTTCAAGAAGCGCTTTATTAAGCGTCAATTGCAGCGCCTCCGGAAGTGCTCTTCAAGATTTGCGGCCAAAGGATTCGCCAGCCAGGAGCCCATGGAGCTGTGGCTGCACTTCGCGAGTGCCTAGAAATCGGATTTTCATAAACGATTTTCAATCACTGAGAGCTGCGGTTTGTAATCCCCACTCACGGAAACCAAACTCTAATTTCCGCATCGAGCAAACATTATTCTTGGGCTGGATCCTGGAGCGAAGCACCATCAGGAATGTACCTAGCGTCCATCTGGAATTCAATTAGAATTGTTTTCGCATTTGTGGTCAGTCGCGGTTATGCAGCTGCCGTTTGGTTTCGCCGACTGCAGTGAATGTTTGCCGACCAATAGGAAATGGTTTTTTGGGAAACTCATTCGCCGTATGTTGTAACATAATTTGAACCTCATAATAGGGGCGGCCAACATTGGCATGAGGACCGATTTGTTTGTCAGTGCGGAGAGCGAGAATGCCAAACACGCGTCAAGCAGCGCCATTTCACGTCGCGCTTCGGCGTTTGTTGTGATAAAGATTGGCCAAACCAATCGGCGCTGCATCTAATTGTTTCGCATACCTATGCTCGCTGCCACTCACAGCCACTCCCAGCTGTTTCGCGATCGTTTTGTCCTCAATTTGTGTTTCTCATTTCTCAAATCCTAGCGTCCCAGGAGGGGAGGTTCGATCGAAGCAAAGCGAAAAGAGCACCAAACATTCAACATTCACATTCAACAAACCACAAACAACCGGGTCCTAGGGCGCCGTGTCGTGTCCCGCCGCCAGCCAAAACAAAGCCAGCCAACCCCACCGCCCAAGGGTTGGTCCGCTTCGACGCCATTCAACCCACAAAAGGTACGAGGACGTATCGCGTCGTGGCGGCCACGGCGAGTTCGGCATCGATTTTCGGTTTCACTTTGGGTTGGGTATTTTTAGCGTGAGGTATGGGGTGGGCCGGGAGTACGGTGGACGCGCATAGGCAGCATAGTGACCAAAGTGACGCTGGTCGAGGGGGGAAGGTTAAAAATTGGTTTCTAATTTTAAATAACGACCTGCCCCGTTTTGTGTCTACTTTGCTCGAAACATGTGTGGCGGGTGCTCCTCACCACCCTGGGGCAGTTAGGGTGGTCATTGTCAAAGGGGGGGAGGGCATCGTGTACGCCCAGGGTTGGCAAATGCGAATCCTGATTTCTCACGGCGATGGCGGCCGGTGGCAGGATGCGCTGTTTGCTTTACGCCCGATGCTCGGCCACGCCCGGCGCTACTACGGTGGCGAGCGGTGTTATGGTAAATGAATGAACTCGTTCAACGAGACGTTTCTATTCCGCTGAACGATTCCGATATTTTCACAGCTGCTGCACGGCCACGGCCGAGAAGCGGCCGGGTTGAAGCGAAACAATGTGCCCCCCCCGCGGGCTGATGCGGTTCGTGATTGGCGATCGCAAATAATCTTGCGCGACTTGCGAGTGATTTGTTTTGTGTTTTGGCACCGGTTCGGGGGCCACATTTCAACACACATCCGCTCGCACCGTGACGATGACAGCCCGAGAACGATGGTCTAACGAGCATCGCACGCTCGAAATGTGAGACGTACAAATGGCGAGCCGTCACGCTGATCTGATCGGGCATCGGGGAGCGAAGAGTTTGAGGATCGCTTTCGCCAACCGGCACTGTGAGTCTGAGTGCGCGCTTCGGGGAGGCTCCTTCTGTGCAAGGTCACTTCGAATGCAACACAAATTGGTCAAAGCGTTCACAGCATCCAATAACGATCAATGTTCCAATAAAGCGTTAATCGCTGTGTAATTACCACCGAACTGTATTCAATATAATTTACGTTTGATAACTTACTGGGGTGTTAAGTTTTACGCCTCAATAACAGAGGGCGCTGCTACTAGCCTAATTTTTATTTGTATTTAAATTATGAAAACACTAGAAAACAAATGAAAACTATCCGAGTTTTGCTTAAATTAACCTAGATTTTGTATACTAGGTCTATGCAGCGAAAACCAGACTGTTAAAAAGATGGCTACCTGTCGATTGGGACTTCCCAGTTTAGCGGTTCATTCATCATTACCTTGTTTTGACATCAGGTAAATGATTTCAGGTCGAAACAAAAATTATTTCGGATTGAAACCCATCGATTGATCGAGAAACGACCAACAAGCCGTTTTTTTATCAAAAACAAATGGGGGCGCCCAGTGGCCAGAGGCCTGAGCCTCAAATGTCCCCAAAAAGCCAAACTGTTTCAGGATGCTATCAAATCACTTGGATGGCAGCTGCTATTCCTCCCCGCGTTATTCACCAGGCTTGGCTCTTTCCGAATTTCATTCTTTTTCGTCGATGGGATGGGACGTATCGGCTGAGCAGCCCTTCGTTTTTCTATGAGGAAGTCGAAATTGGATGACTCATTAGTTTACTTAAAAAGTCGAAGAATTCTTTCGTCTGGGAATCCATGATTTAGCCGTGAGAGAGGACAAATGTATAGCTAGCAATGGCACATACTTCGAATAAAATAGAAAATTGCAAAAATAAAATTATAAAAATTGTTTGTGTGTTTAACCACAGTCCGTTCTAAAACAGTCTGGTTTTCGCTGCATAGACCTAGTAGAAGCTTCCATTTGCAAAAGTTGGGAGGTGTTTCAAACATTCACCAGAACATTTCCTCTTCCCAAAAACTTCCACCTTCAGAATTTGGTTCGATTTGTCAGAAAACAAGCCAAGTTATGCTGAATTTTATGTAACGTTTGTATAGGAGACACCCCCGCCATCCCGAAGGTGTGGGAGGGTTGAAATGTCCTGCATTCGCTGTCCGGTGGGACAAAACTACGCAGTGCCAAATTTCTCGCGGATTGGTTCAGTGGTTCTGGAGAAATAGCGAAACAGACAACGGAGATCCGAAAAATGAGCAATTTTTGAAAAAAAGTCTAAAAATACCGAAACCCGAAAAATCCTTAACTTGACTAGGGAAGTAGGATCGACTTGTAGGTAGCACCGGTGAATTGCATGCAACATTCCACGCAAGTTTTGCTGTGGACAAGTTTTGCTGTTCACCGTTATAGATTACGGAGTACCTTAAGGATTAATTACGGGAGGGGAAGGCGAGGATGATTACCATTTATTATGGGCCTTGTGGTCGGAACGCTAATCGAGCACAAAAAACGGATAAAAATGTTTCGAATTGTGGAAAAGTTTAAAATTGAAAACATTACAATTCATCTCAGGACTATCAGGAAAGGAGACGTTTTCCGTGTAAAACTATGCAAAGAAATGAGAAGACCGACTGAGAAACCGAAATACCGAGGCAGCGAGTCGAGGCTGAGTAGAACCATCCGGTGCCACGGAATGGCAGCGAGGGGGGCATCTGGAAACCGTAAACCTTATTCCCGGCCTCAATTTATCTCAGTCCAAGCAAGCAACCGCTGGTGTCACGGGTGGCTTCCTTGGGTGCCACGTATTCGACACGTACCGAACCCCGTATGCTACCGCGCGCCCACGAGCCAGACAGAGAGAGAGAGAGCGAGAGAGAGAGGCGTCTTTTGCCGGGGGACACGCAGGCTTTCGCCTTCTGTTTGCTTTCCGGCTGTCATTCGAAACGGTTTCGTTTGATTTTCCCTCTTTTCGTTTGTGATTCGAAGGCGCTGTTTTTTCGCTTCGTCCTCATGCTTCCCTATTCTGTTCCAATTGTCTCGTTGTTGGGCCGAAATGCGATGGACAGAGAGAGAGAGAGAGAGAGAACGCACGAGCGCAAGTGCTTGCGTCGAGGACTGGCAGGACACTGCGGGCTATTTCCCGTGACAGACGACCGGAAGCGTACGTGCCACACCTCGGGACGAGGGCAACCGTGGCAACGGCACCTGGCCAAACAGGGTGCGAATGTGACGGGCATTTTTCATCCCACGGCGGTCCCAGGTGCCGGCGGCCCGTGCACGTATTCTCCCGGTCGCCCGCCCCAAGAAACATCGCAAGACTGTCGGTGCCGCTGGTCGGGTGCCTGATGAGGTTCGTTCTTCGACCGGAAAAGGTCACGGTACTGTACAGCGAGCCCTTGCGTCCACCACGCGTCTTGGCGTTGGCCATTAAGCATCTCGCAATTGTGCAAAACCGTGGGAAATCTTCCAACATCCGTCACGCGGCCAAGCGAAACCGACGGCCATCCGGCCGGGCTGTAGCGAAATGAAATTCATTGTCGGGGTTCGGGAAAAATTATCGCCACGCAACGGCAAGTCCCGTAATTATGGTTCCGCTTTCGCGAGCGCAAACGTTTCCATTTCCGAAATCGCTTAAAGTTGCGCGTTCGGCTAAACGACAACTTTATGTTGCTAATTTTTCCGATTATTCACACTCCGGCGATTCCGGCAAAGTATCACTTTTTAGTTACTTTCAGTCAACATGGCAAGCTCCGGCTTGGGTTTAGCGTAAATGTTTCCCACTTTATTACATTCTGTAGTGCCGTGCAGCTTCGACCTCTGGGATCCGAGAGTTGGCAAAGAAAGCCAAAAAGGACATGGCAATATCCTCGCGCGCTTGTTGACGCAGCCGACACGGTGGCCTCGGCTGGCCCAAGAGTATCATCATTACCATGATGTCGCCGTAGACCGTAGACTTCGTTGCACTCTCGTGTCCTTTCTCCACGCTCCACGGTAGCTCTGCAATCCACCAGCGACAGCATCCCCCCTCGGGGGCGTCGTTCACTGCATCCTGTGCAGGGCGCGAGGGTTCCGTGCTCACGGAAATGGTGAACTTGTAGTGATTATCTGCATTGCAAATACAGGTCCGGGCTATGCAGGACCGAGCTTTGCCGCAGGTCATCATCTTGGTGAAGAATTATACGCAACCCATTCATTATGCTGTCGTGTGCTTCCTGTGGCGCGGTGCGAGTGTCGCGCATCCCGATTCCCCTAGCGCCGGTTAATCTTGTTCCGGTCAATTTGATAGCGAGAGAGCGAGTTGGAGAATGGCACGAATCGTCTGGTCAGACAAACATAGAATCCGCAGTTGGTGAAACCAAGTATTAGTGGGCGAGTCTGGTGAGCTAGCGACATGTTAAATTAATTCCCAATAAAATGATTAAATACTTTCCCCGGACCGGGGCATGGAGTTGCTGTTGGTAGCGTTGCATTATTAACCAGGTTTTTACCAGATATGGGTTGTGCTCCCTTTCGCCCTTTTCTAGAATATTCATTAGATGCTCACCCTAAGCTTCGGCAAGCATTCGAAGCGATTCTGTAGCAATTTTCTTCAAATTTATGTTGCTTCCCCTATTGGACCGAAATTTGAGGAGACAATTTTCCAATAAATCTTCATGCCAATGGAACTTTCGGCCGCCTCGTGCTTTCCTCTTTTCCTTTTCACATTATGGTTTCGTTATCCGTTATCCGACGTCCTTCGCCGTATATGTTTTAATTACAGGCAGATCAATTTGCTGTGTATGTCGCGTATCTATTCTCCTACCTGATCGTTTTCCTCAGTTAGTATTTTTGTATTTTTTGTATGTATTTTTTCGAGGATAAGTCGGGTTTTAACAGGCTGTATTTTTAATTTGTTAGTATTTTCTAGAAAACAAGACGGTTTCGCGGGACTCCGTTCTTATGAAACACGATATTTCGCCCTGCTCATAATGTTTTAGTATAAACAGACGCATCAGTCGAGTGGCAAAGCCACAAGTGTTGCGAAAGTCTGGTTGTGGGTTGCATGGTGAGATCGTGTGTCGTAGTCCCAAATTGGCCCGATTTATGAGCTGCCCACCATTTGTGGAATTTTCCGAAGAATTATGAAAAAAGGCGATGCTTTTAAAGAACTTTTGAAGAAGTTTATGCAGCCCACTACACAAACCCACACTGACGCATACCACCGGCAGGTAGGGTTCGTCGGGCTGTGCGCCTGGCAGCTCTCGCTGTCATCAAAGCTTCCGCTGCACAAACACACTGAAAGCGGTCGGGGGACGTTCACTTCAAAAGCCCACACCGACGAACCGGAGAGGGCGAAGCCAGCGACCCAGTTTCTCGCGCTGCCATTTTGAAAGGGGGAAAAGCCCCGGATAGACGTCAGGTGCAAAATCTTGATAAAGTGTGTCGTCACTTCAAAGAGGAAATGTGCCCTCGCAGATTCCGCCGCACCGCACACACCGCAGACACTCTTGAAAGCCGCTTCTTCGTCGTGCATCTCGAAGGATGAAGATGAAGTAAATGGAGAAAACATTTGTGGGTTAACTTTTTTCCGCACCCTTGTGCTGTCCTGTCCTGTCTCTCTCTCGTTCACTCTGATCTTCCAGGCGACGATCCAGGTTGCATATTCAGATGCAGCGAGAGGGAATTAATTTGGGACAAGTGCTTTCTTAATGAAAAGTGCACATCCTGTGAGGTCGTTGCGCTTCCTGCCTAATTGCTGGCCCGGTACGTGTTTGAGCACTTTGTGCTAAATGAATTTAAATTACGCTCCCGGACTCCCGGGCCACTCTTTCGCCCTTTTTCTCACGTTTGCCCTCAGCCAGCCACACACGAAACGCTGGCCGGGGGTTTTCCGTTGAATGACATTTGCCGCAGTTTTACCACGTTAAAAACATGGCCGCCATTTCACTTTCAAAAGGGGCGCGAGGGGTTCCCCGTTGCCCGTTTGTCTGTGCTTTGTCATCGTCCTGGCTAGCGTTTCGTGCCGAGCACGTGATTTGACGTGACCTTCATTAATTTATGTTCTATTCGCCCGTCATCTTTTCCCCAGCGCCAGATTAGTTTCCCGTCCCGCCCGGCCAAGCTTCACACCATGCGACGCAGAGGTACGCGACGACGCTGAACGGCGAGCGACGGCACGTAAAGGACCATGTCTTTGCGCTGCGGCCGACGGGAGAATACTTTCGGTCTACTCGGCACCTCGGCGGCCAAGCAGCGGGCCGTGACAAGTGTGAGACGGGACGGCTTCTAGGCTCGGCTGCTGCTGCTGCTGCTCCTGAGCTCCGTCCTCTGTATGATGAATCCTTCCAATGATGACTCGTCGAAGTACATGGTTTCATCCTCGT